>NW_006159742.1:567437-634976 GCF_000334495.1 Tupaia belangeri chinensis | reverse complement strand
AACCCATCAAAAAAAAAAAAAAAAAGTACAAGACAGAAAACATAACCCAAAGTGTACGAGATAGATGGAAATAACTACATAGGAACTAATTTAGAATATTTTAGACAAGCACTAATTTATGATGTCACTTTCTAACTACAAACATATATCATATTGATGTATAAGAAGATGTTTGTTTGAAAAATAATCTAGAGTCTACTTATCTTGACATTACTTCATACAACTTTCACAGACTTCTTCCAAGAGATCAACAAGTGAATAAGCAGTAATTTAATAAATATCTTGTTATATATATATATATATATAGTTATATATATATACACACACTGTACTTATTTCTCCTCTATCCACATACAATCTCCTTAGAGAGAGTTCGTTCCAAGACTTCCAGAATTAGCTGTTGATATGTGACTTGCAAACTTTTTCTCTTGATCTCTCTATAGAGCCATTTTAGACCTTCCAGGAGGTTTCTTCATAGCTATACTCCTCAAAATGATGTTCTCAATGCCACTAGAGTTATGTTTGATTCTATCACATTTTTAATTACAGAATTTTGCATGTGGCATTGGAAAAATTATCCTTTTATCATTAGGTCCAATTTCTTTAAAAGAAAAAGGCAGTACTGGACAACAGCTCAATGAGGTTCACCATACATTCCTTAGGTGTTTCCAAACAGAATCCTCTCCCAGTGTTCTTTATTCTGTTGAATGATGGTATCATCCACAGACATCAAGTTAGAAATCCATGGGCCACCCACCTACACACACTCATCCACATGGCCAATGCATTACCAAGTCAGAAAGATCTTGTCTCTTAAACATCTCATGAAGCTGTTCTTTCGTCAATGTCTCCACTACCACCACCACCCAAGTCTTGCTGTCATTGCTTGCCTGGGCTTTACCAGCAGCCTCCTAATAGGTCTATATGCACACAGTTCTCTGCAGGGAATATGTCACACAACAGAGAGGTCTTTTCAAAATGTACATCTGATGAAATCATTCTCCTTTTAATGTAGTAACACTCTAAGAAAATATAAAAATCACTATGACAACCCATAATGCCCTGTCCTCTGGCCTCATCCTGAACCATTCAATCCCAAATCTACTTCAATCACAAAGACCTTCTATCAATACTTTTTTCACTCTATTCCCCAAATCTGCCCCTGACACTGGATTTTTCATGATGAAAAAAGAGCAAAGGATCTGAAGAGTGGCTACATTTGTTAGTGGTAGCATGTAGTGTATTATAAACTAAATAAAATCTGTTTAACAAAAACATATTCAAAGACAACATATACATTAATGAAGCCTCAATTTGCATTTCTATCAAACCTACTTAAAACATATGCTATTTTTAGATTCCATTTGGGAACAATTTTTCAACTAAATCTGTCTGAGTTTCTCCAAGTGTTTTTGCATGAATCAAGTATAGAGTTGAAAATTCATTTTGTTATTGTAAATTATTGCAAAGTTATTATAAATTATATATTTCATGTAAAAGTCTACTTATTGTATACTTCCTAGGAGAATTTTTTTTCCTCAGCAATACTGAGCTTTATTAAACATGCCCACACAGTGTCTTGATCCTTTGATTTCCTATCCTTTTTTTTTTTTTTTTTAAAGAGATATTTTTGTGATAGGGCATGTGTGCTTGGTGGAGCGTCACAGAGACAGAAAGCAAGAAATTACCCCCAGGGGAGATGACTACATCACCGTCCCTTCTCCTCCATTCTCCTTCTGTGATTTTGGGCATGCACATACATGCATGAGTTTCAAGCCCACAGGTCTAGGACTTGAACCACAGTCGACCCTCTGGGAGTCCAGCAAAGTAACCATTACACCACCTGCTGGTCCCCAAGCTTTTAAGCTTACTGTGGAGAAATCAAGTCACAGGGTTTCATGACTTTTGAAACTGAAAATCAAAACAAATTATTAAAAACTGTAAGTTGGTGCCAGGAGATGGCATAGAGGTTAAAGTGATGAATTCCCACATGGCCGACCATGGTTCAAGTCCAGGACCCGGTGGCTTAAAAATCACACCATGAGCATGTGCACATGTTCCCCAAATCCTGAAAATTTGCAGGAGAATGGAGGAGAAGGAACTCCAGCATAGCTATCCCCCTTGAAAGGTGATTTCTCACTTTCCATCCCTGTGTCTCTGTCTCTGTCTCTCTCTGGTGAGTGTACCTGCCCTGTGGCAAACACCCAAAAAAGAAAACAAAAACTATTATAAAGCAACCATGCAGTTATAAATCGTAGACAACAACATATTCTTTGTCATCATCAAAACAATACTTATGATGATTCTACTTGCCAAAATTCAATTCAAGCCCAGCAAATGCTGCCCTTGCCCTTTATAGGATGACAATCTAAGATGAATGTACCATAATGCAGAAAATAATAATCTAAGTACTCTGTCCCCTGTGACATGAAGAAAGGAAACTCATCTCCCCAACTCAGAATTATGGCTTCATCTTTCTGGTAAAAGGACTGCCAACTCGTGACCAGGTTGTGTTACAAAAGGTTACTTATGAACTGATCACTAACGCCACAGAATACAAAGCTACTGTTTTCAAGTTCTGAGGTTATCCCACAGAATCTTATTTGTAGCAACATAAAACTGCTCTTTTTGGGGGCAGTAAGTGGTATGGTATGGTGGTTAAGGCTCGAGATCCCCAGATAGCCCGGCCATCGTATGAGTCCTGGACCTAGCAGCATGGAAATCTTGCTGGATGTGTGTGCATGTGTGCCTAAATCCCAAAAGAAGAAGAAATGAGAAGGGATTGTGGCATGTCCATCTCCCCAGTGGGGTGATTTCTCACTTTCTCTGTTTCTGTCTCTGTCTCTCTCCAGCGAGTGCATGTGCCCTATGGCAAAAATCTAAAATACAATACAATAAAATAAAATAACTTGCTGTCTTTTCCAATGAAAAACAAAAACCAAAAGATGAACTAGGATTGTACCTGAAATTAAATTTTACATGAGCTAGCTGTAAAATTTGAAGGCTGATGCTTGAGGCACAGCAGTGACAAGCAGAAGGGAGTGATGAAACCAAACACTATGGACATTTTAGACGTCCTAAATGAATTCTATGTACCTCAGGAAACATTTAAAATCAGTTCTTTCCTATGTCCTCATTCATTTCATATTATCCATTTTGCCAGGCTTGTCATGGATGTACCTCCATTTAAGCTTATCAGCTTTTTTTTTTTTTTTTTGCTACAGGGCATGTGTGCTCACTGGAGAGACTGAGAGAGACAGAAAGTGAAAAATCTCCCCCTCCCCAGGGGTGGTGGCAATGACGCAATCCCTTCTCCTCTAGTTTCCTCTAGGGATTTTGGACATGCACACATACATACCTGGCACAGGTTTATCAGCTTTTATGAAGATCATTTGGGAGACTCACTAAAAGTAAAGGGAAGAAGGAAGTAGAATATCTGAAAAATCTGGTCAAGATATGGAAGAAATAGAGAAATGGGGAAAAGAAGAACAGAAAACTAAATTATTTCTAGTTACTTTAGTTCATGAAATAGTGAACTGTGGAAGAAGAGGTGAAGGGGTGACCTCTCTGCACATGTACCAAAGCCCCTGGAGGGCAAGATGAAATATTGTGGGAAAACCAAGATAACAGCCGAATCAAAGGCAGTCCCTTTGTTAACTGCTGTCTGGGATAGGGCTTGAGGGACCACAGAATAATCTGGAGATTTCTACTGGCACTACTGCTTTGGAAGTGCAGGCAGACTGCCTTCTCCCTCATCTCCTTCTGTGCCCATTCCCCCCTCAACACACGCACATGCTCGTGCACACACACACACACACACCCCACCACCACCACAGATGAAGTAGGAGCAGATGGTCATTCCTAACCGCAGGAGACTCCCAGCTGGTTTACAGTGTGTCTGCAGGACTACAGAGCACGAAGTCTGGGAAGACTGAAGGAAAGACATCACGGTCACTGTGGGAGGAGGAGACGGGGTGGTATCTCCTAGACACTTGGTGATACTTAAAATGTACGTCCTAGGAAAAAGAAGGAAATGCTGCGCTCCATCTTCTGGTCCTCAGTCTTGCCATGTGTTCATATCTGCCTTTTATCTGGTAATGGGGTGTGCCCACAGGCCTCACTGAAGAGGCACAGGTATCTCTGCCCACTTACAAACAAAATTCCAGCTTATGCCACAGTTACCATGGTGAGCCTTAGAGATTTGTCACACAACTCCCTTCTGCCTTAAGTGACTTTAAAAAAAAACCTTAAGGGCGGGCTAACAGGTGGTATGGTGGTTAAGGGACTGGATTCCCACATGGCTGACTCCATAGTTCAAGTTTTGGACTTGAAGACTTGAAAAACACACCAGGTGAGTGTATGTGCATTGCCTAAAAAAATATGAAGAGAATAGAGGATAAGGGATTGTGACATAGGCATACCCCCTGGGGAGTGATTTCTCACTTTCTGTCTTTCTCCAGGAGTGCATGCACCCTATGGCAAATACCTAAAAAAAGAAAGAAAGAAAAGCAAAAAATTTAAGTGTGCTAGATAAAACATATTAATTTCTGACACCATGCAAGTATTATCTGAGATATATATTGCTTTTTGTGACTATTAGGAAGATCATTCTACCAGAGATTACAGAATTGCATCTTGCATGAATCACCACCATTGGTACTCAAGGCAAAGGTAAAGCACAGTGGTGGATGCTGCGAGGCACCAGCCAGTTTCCTCTTCAGAAATGACTTACTCTTCCCACTGCTGGGAAGCTACAGCAGACAATCCTAGCTGGCCAGCCTCCTCTGGAATGGCCTCAGTTGAAAGGAGCAGTGTTACCCATAGTCAGGCTGGCTTATGTGCAAGAAGTCCAGGTCCTTGCACCACAATTTGGTTCAACTCTGAAGGGTTACTCCAGCTCAAGTGACTAAAGCTGTCATTGGACCTGACTACTTCCACCTCTGCCCAGTCCTGCTTCCTTCCTCCCCTTTCCACAGTGACGAGAGCCAAGAATACTTCCTGTGCAAGGTAATCTGGACCTCAGGGCCTGCTTCCTGGGGAGCACAACCTCCTATAGGCTTTAAAGCTTTTCCCATATCAGAATTTATTCCTGCCCCATTAATCTATAAGTCCCATTTTTTAAAAGAATTATTCAACTTTATTTATTCTTCTTCTTTAATTTGCTATAGAACATTATTATTATTTTGTCTTAAGTCATTGCTAAGTTCTTTATTTTTTATCTGTCTATTGCATATACATGTACACATTTACATGGGGGAACTGGGAGAAATAAGCATCCCCCACAGGGTCTGGTCATGCCATGATCCCCTTCCTCCAGTCCTCCAGCCCCTCAAATCTTGGGCCCCTGCATATGTGCCTAGGACACTTGAGGCCAACCAGCCAGAGATTCAAACTGTGGTCACCATGAGGCATCTGGCTTCTCTTGAGCAGCAAGTTACCACTACACCAAGAAACCCAAGGAGGTTTTGCTAAATTCTTTATGTGTTTGTTCTTCTCTGACGTAGCCATTTCCATTTCCATGTTAGAGACACGGAAAGAGAAGAGGCAAAAGGCAAACAAGAAAATGAATTAACATCAGAAGGGAATTATTCTACATTAAAGTTGATCTGAAGACATTGCCACAGTGGCAGTAAGTGAGTTTTATTCCCTAAAGAGTCATAAATGCATTTTTCACTTTGGTTTTCATAGTACAAACACAAAGGCACTTTCCTAAGTGGGTACAAGAACAACTGGAGGTCAAAAAAAAAAAAAAAAAAACTCTTAAATTATTGCATCCATATATTAGTACTTATAAGACAACTTAATATGAGAAAAAAGGTTATAGCTTTGGCCTACTGCCAGTCAAGAAAAGTGAGCATTTTGGAAGATAATTAAGTTGAAACAATTATATACCTCAAAAGCATCCTAAAACTTAGGAAAAGAAGACAAAGTTAAATGGAGGCATGAAGGTCTGGCTTTTAGCTGTGCTGCTTACAAACCATGTGGTTCTCAGTCTCTCCATATGCTAGTCCAGATGACAACGACTGCCTGGCCTATCTCACGGAGATGTGAGATTCAAACACATGTATGAGAATTTGATTTGCAGATTTAGAAATGTAAGTAAATAACAAGGATATTCTCTACTCATCATCACTGCTAACTGAAGCTTGGAGGCTGGATCCACATCTGCCATACATTCAAAGGCCAAAATAAGGCTTCCATTTACAAAAGTAAGCCAAAAATCCCTTCTGTCTTTTGTTATTACATCCTTGGAAATTATCATTAATAAGTTAAACTTAGAAAGATCAGGCTTAAGCCTCTTGAGAGGATAAAAAGCTAATACTATAGCTTTTCCTGATCAAAGGGCAAAAGAAAAGAAGAGAAAAAACCACTTTGGCAATGATAATGATAAGGAAAGTAATATTAATAGTTAAGAGGGATTTTCCCAAAATGCTAAGGCAGAGATAGGAAGAGAAAGAGATTCAGCTTTTAACATTCAGTCTCCTACAACCATGTGTTATTTGTCACAGGGACAATAGACAGCACCAGGAGGGAAAAAATTACAATACAGTCTTCAAGTCACAAAGCAGAATAAAGTGACAGAAAACAGTAATTGTGTTCTTCACAATCCAATTGAAAAAAATTTTGTGAATAAGTAAAATACCATTTTCCAATCAAATATATTAAGTCTATCACCAAGTCTTTGATAAAAACAAACTGCTTTGCCCAATATAAGATGATTAATATTAAAATAGTATTATTGGGTAATGGCTAACAGATGGTATAATGGCTATGTTGCTGGACTCCCATGTAGTTGACCGCGGTTCGAGTCTCAGTCCCGGTGGCTTAAACTAATGCCGGGAGAGTGTGTATGTGCCAAGATCCCTAGAGGAGAATAAAGGAGAAGGGATTGTAGTGTGGCCATCTACCCTGAGAGGGGATTTCTCGCTTTCTGTCTCTCTGTCTATCTCTGTCTTTCTGGTGAGCATATGAGCTCTATAGCAAAAACCTCTCCCAAAAAAAAGTAGTATTACTGGGCCAGCCTGAGGCATGGTGGTTAAAGCAGCTGGATCCCACATGGCTGAGTGCACAGTTTGGGTCCTGGACCTGGTACTGGAAAACCACTCCACATATGTGTACATATGTGTGCAAAATCCCCACAGGAGGGAGAAAGTAGGAGAAAGGGTTGTGGTTGGTACGATCCACTATGGATGCTTTCTCACCTACCCTGCTCCCTCTCTGTCTTTTCCGGAGAGCACTCTCTGGCAAAATTTAAAAAAAATAAAATTTAAAAATCATATTGTTTAAGAGAGTTCTTCAAGATACAGGGTTAAGTTTCCTGTGTTTAATTTCTTTGCTATAGAAAAAAGAAAAAAATAATGTTATATCCTTCTATGCCCTTTTCGTTTGTATTCTCTCTTCAAGAGAATATCCCAAGTCACAAAACACACAGTACAGGTGAACTGAAGTGACACATCTGAGCCAAACCATCACTGCATCTCCACTCTGCGCTCAGTGACTCAGCATCTAGCCCAATAAGGACAGTGCCCAGCGTATTCTCGCAATTTCTTCCAAAGTTCTCTTCCGCCTCATTTTCAGGTTTGTCTCATCTCTGCTCATTCATTTTCTTCACACACCTAAACATTCGTTTTTCTGATTTTTCCTTTAGAGCCATTTCCTTTTCCATTTTGAATTTGGACTCCCATAACCAATGCTGATTTCTCAAGCAGTCTGCCAGAGTATTTCCTAGCAATTACCTAAGCCTCCCACTTCAAAAGATCAAACTCTTAAGTTCCTACTTTAATCCTCCTCTTGTACTGATGACTAATTTTGAATAAATATCAATTTTGAATAAACACCAATTTTGACTGGTTTTGACCATAGAGAACTAGTCAGACATAATTTCTCAAGGAAATGGGGAGTCAGGGATCAGATCAATAGAAAAATAGAGGAATAAAATTCAGAATTTTTTCATGCTCTAGTTCCAGGACAATTTTCTAAACTCATACTTTACATGCATTGAACCTCTCTCTGTGCCTTCCTAAATGTGGCAAATGCTTTGTCCTTGACCTGAGATCCAATATAAAACACACACACACACACACACATACGTCCAGAGTGAGTTTCAAGCTTGGTACTTGAAGGTCTGGTACTCGAACCGGGGCTGGCCATGTGGGAGCACAGCAATGTAACTACACCATCTGCTGGTCCCTAAATTATAATACATGCTATTAACTAATCTACAAATCACATGCAAATTTCATCACTTGTTGGACTAATGTCCTTTTCCTGATAAAGGATTCAACCCAGGATTCCAGGATACAGGTAGTTGTGACATTTCCTTACTCTCCTCTCATACTAAACAGATTGCCAGTCTTTTTTTGTCTTTCATAATTGTATTGCTTTTGAGAATACTGGTCAGTAGTTTTGCAAAATATCTGTAGATTTATGTTTCCTCATGATTAAATGTAGAATGTACATTTTCGGCAAGAATATCACAGAAAGGCTACTGTGCTCTGCTTGGTGTATCTCACCAGTAGGTAGATAGTGATGGTGATAGTTTCATTATTACGTTATGAACCTTGGTCAGTCAATTAAGCGAGTGGGGGGGTCTGCTAGTTTTCTCTGTGACACAGTTACTATTCTTCCATTTGGAATTCACATGTACCTGATGGGAGATGCTTTGTTCATCCTCATACTTTAGAGCAACCATTGATGACTCTTGTCTACAACCTTAGCCATTTCTAACTCATGCTTTTTCTCAGGGTTATCCAGACACAGTTGGACTGTGTTAACTGCAATCAAAACTTGAAATGGTGTTCTTTTTAAAGTGGGCATAATATCACAATATGCTAAGTTTAGTCTTGATTTCTTAAAAATCAAGCATGATAATAACACTGCTACCACTGGTATCCTTGAGCTGACCATCTCAACATATGAGGTAAAATACAGCCTCAACCTTAACACTTCATTTGTTTTAGAAAGCAAATAATAATAATAATAATACTTTTGCCCTATTTTCTGTATACTGCACACAGTTACTCTTTGGATACTACTTCTTGAACCAAATGACTTACATATGTGTACTTGGTGAAAGAAGACTTTTGAACTATTTCAGCCAACATTTTCTTTCTTTCTTTCTTTCTTTCTTTCTTTCTTTCTTTCTTTCTTTCTTTTTTTTTTGAGAGATTTTCACTGTAGGGCGCGTGCGCTCGCCAGACAGACAGAGAGAGACATAGAGACAGAAAGCGAGAAATCACCCCCCAGGGCGGATGGTCACGCCGCAATCCCTTCTCCTCCATTCTCCTCTTGGGATCTTGGGCACACATGCACATGCGCCCAGCGTGAGTTTTAAGTCACCGGGTCCGGGACGCGAACTGCAGTCGACTACGTGGGAGTCCAGCAACATAGCCATTACGCTAACTGCTGGTTCCCTCAGCCAATATTTTCAAACAAAATTGGAAGAGTTGTGTCATTAACTGTAACCATTTACATACTTGAATCAAACCTTTCTACCTTTAATGCAAGTATCAGTGACTTATAAGGGAGTATTAGTAAAAGTATGTATTTCTTTTAAATCATCTTGTCTTCCTAATAAGTTTGTGCAATATCACTTATTTTCAACTACAGTATGAGGCTTCCAGATGTCCACAGGAACTGTTGTTATTAATAGTCACAGACTGTGTTAGAGTAGATTATTAAAATGTTACTTAAGGTAAGACACTGACTATAAACTACAGTGAGTGTTTAGCTCCATTTTTTTTTTTTTAGGGGGAGACGTTTTCTAAGACTTTCTCTTCTTTTACCAGAGAGACAGAAAGTGAGAAATCTCCCCCAGGGAGGATGGCCACATTGGAATCCCTACTCCTCCACTCTCCTCTCAGGATCTTTATTTTGGGCACACACACTCTTGGTGTGAGTTTGCTGGGTCTGGGACTTAAACCGTGGTCAACTATGCGAGAGTCCAGTGATATATCCATTACACCACCTGCTGGTCCCACAGTGAGTATTTATCTTATGAAAGATTTACATTTTAGAAATTGAATAAAGTTGGTTATTTAGAGTGGGTGGTAGTGTACCAATGACGTAACACTGCGAAGCTGGACCCACTTGGAAAAGTCTCCATTCACATGCCAGAGTCTGCTTGTACACGCTGTGTGTACGCACAGTGTGCACCTGTGATCCAGGCAGGCTGATCTAGGTATGTGAAGAACCTGTAGGGATGCCTTTTCTCCCTCTCTCTTTCCCCCTCATAAAAAAATAAATAAATAAATAAAATAAAAATAAAAAAACTTTCCCCGAAAAATTGGTTAGTTAGAATCAATGAATGGATTCTCTCAAGCTACCTTATAATAAATAACAACTTAATTGATTAAGCAGCTGAAATAATAATTTTATATGTAATAAAAATTAGGGAATGGGAGAAATTTATAGTAGAAGAGATCTTTACAATTGTGGAGACACATGGGCATGCACTAGCTAACTCATTAACACCTTGTTCTTATTCTGCTCTGATCTTAAAAAAGGTCACCACATATGGATGACATGATCAATTCTCTTTTTAAAAAATTATTTTATTTTATTTATTATTATTATTTTTCATTTGACCAGAGACAGAGAGAGAGAGTGAAAGGGAAAGTGTGAAAGCAAGCCTCCAGGTCCGGGCCTCGAAATGTGATTGGCCATGAGAGAGTCCAGCGCCTTAACCACCACACCGCCTGCCAGCTCCCAGCATGAGCCATTCTTAACACTCAGAACCCACAATAGACTACATAATTATGACTATACCTGGCTTTTCCAATGGAACACAGTTGCACTAGAAATATCAATCACTTTCAGCCCCAACCCGACCCCAATCTTCAGGGCAGATACAGTGGTTACCTAACCAATGGGAGCTGAGGGAATGAATACCCATGTCTTCTGGGATCTGCAGGGAGCACAGGCCAGTCATTCTTTAGACTTGCAGTTTAGGGACTGTAACAGCCTTCCTGTAACAATCACATTACTGTATGTAAGGTCCTTGTAAACATAGTATTCACATGACTTACTGCATACAGGAAATTAACAGAACCGTTATTTCTACTTCATAAATTCTGTGAAGCCTTTCTGCTTCCCTCAAAGACTATTCTTAAAGTGAAAAGATATTAAGGAAAGAAATGCTGCTAGTTTGTCTTAGAGATTTTAATGACAAGTAAGGCACAACTCATGAAACTATAATAACCAAATCAGGGAACCAGGATAAAAATGAACATCGCCAACTCGGCACTTATCAATTATAAATGAAGTTTTAAATCCTTCCTCGGGGTTTTCAGAGGGCACCAAGTTTCCCTGGGGATCATGCCCTCTGTTCTCTTACTCTTCCAATATTATAAACCAATGAAGCAGTTGCCTCCCTTGCCTTTCTTTTCACTATAAATTTCAACTAACTATTGATCCCAGATGTTGTCTGCAATAACTGAAATCAAGATGATCTTTGCTTGCAAAGAGCTACACCATTTTTAAAAACTTACAAAACTATTCTCCCCATAACCGCTTATTATTTTCATAAAAAGTAAAATCCCAGTGCTTGGCTAGGGTTAAAATCTTTATAAATATTTATATTGTTTCCTCTACTATGAAATCCTCCAAACAAATTAGATAAGTTCTCCAAAATATCTTGAAAAGCAGACAATAGATTTGGTGTTAGGGCCAAAAACAGTCATTTATTTCACAATATGTTAATCAGGAACAATCCATCTATTGCAGTTCTTTGATTCAAATGATAATTTTGCATTTGTTTTTGTTTTTCTGACCATTGAAGGAGATGACTCAGTCTGTCCATGAACTAAATCTGACCAAGTGAATGCCTTCAGGGCCGATGTACACTCTGACTACCTTTAACAGCTCAGTTAATGCAGAGAGAAATAACCAGTGCCCAAAGACCAGGTTTAAAAAAATTTTTTTTAACTAAAATATTTAGTTTTTGGAAGATCATCTCGAACTTTCAAAAAAATTAAATCGAGGGTAGGATGTTCTCCTTCACAGGTGTGTAGAAATTTACAGATGATTTCCAGTAACAAAAAGATCAACTGCTCAAATTCCTCAGCATGGCTAGAAGAACGTACACAAACATGAAAAACACATATACAATATTTTTACTTTTTATTATTGACAACAATGAAAAATATCTTGTTTATAGCCTCTGGTTAGAATCATATGTTAAGTTATACCTTACAAAGTATTGACAATTTATTAGAAGTTTTTGCTGCTAATTATAAATATAAGTTAATGTGGTAAATTCTTAAAGTTGAAAAGCAATCTTTAGAAATAAATAACTTAGCTCTTTCTAAATATAAATGAATCAAAACATTGACTATAGGCTACCAAGATCCCAAAATAACGTATTTGAGGATTCTAAATTTATCTTTTTCTTTCTCATAATATTTAAATATAAATAAATATCCCTGCCATTTTTCCTAACTCTAGTCCTTATAGTTAAGTAAAAAGTTAATAAAAGATTAAGAAATAGGCCAGCAGATGGGGTGGTAGTTAAAGAGTTGGATCCCACATGACCAATTCTGTGAGTTAAAGTCCTGGACCTGGTGGTCTGGAAAACATGCTGGATACATGTATGCATGCCCAAAATCCCAAAAGGAGAATAGAGGAGAAGGGATTGTAACGTGGCCATCCCCCCAGAAAAAGTGAGTTCCTACTTTCCTTCTCTTTTCTCTCTGTCTCTTTCTGGCAAGTGCATGCACTCTATGGGAGGAAAAAAAAAAAAATCTACCAAAAAAAAAGAAAGATGAAAAACCTTCTTGACCATTTCTTCTAATCCCTGTTTGCAAATGCAGAACCTATAGGCGCAAGGGCCAACTATACTACTATATTTTCTATAAGTCCTCTGAATATCATCAGATTCTAGAACCAATCCCCCACAGATATGAAGAGATGACTATACTAAATATTTTTTTAACCTTTTTATGAATCCAAATGGCAAATTTGCCTACTACATAAAGGAGTTTAAAATTTCTGGAGCCAGTCACATTGTGCAGGCATTAAGGGAACCAGATGCCACATGACTGATCATGGTTTGAATCCTGACCTCAGTAGCTTAAAACACTTGCCAGAAGCATGAGTATACATGCCCAAAATTCCTATAGAGATAGAGAAATAGAGAAAAAAAGAACTGCAATGTGACCACGCCCCACTGGGGGTTACAACTTCTTTCTCTCTCTGTTGAGATCACACATGGTCTCTGACAATAAAGAATAAATTAAGTAAATTAAAAATTAAAGAAAAAATTCTGCATTTTGCTGTGAGTTCATCCTAAAGATACAGACATCCAGGAAAGTCAGTCCGTTTGTTTACCTAGGAGATCAATGTAATTAATAAATGCATTATTTAATTTTGCAAAACTAAGTCAGATAATGCCAGAAAATCCAAATTATCAAATGGAGCTCCAGATATAAAAATACCAAACAATATATAGAGAAAACTTTCTGACAATGTGTTCGGAAGTGTGTGATATTGATAAAGAAAAATAGGAAGTCATTGCAATACTCATAGGTGCTCCTCACCTATGCTAGTTCTGACAAACAATAGACAAACAGCACAGGTTAGCCAAGATTTCATCAGAACAGGTAAGTGAAAAGCTAGTATTTTCTTTCTTTGCCGTAAGATTGATCCTTTTTTAGTTTCAGATATGTATGTATTTCTACAATAGATCATTTTGTCAAGTTTCCCAAATAATCATTGTGTTCTGCTCAAAGAAACAGATGACAAGCTGCTCGATGTACATCAGTCTGAAATCCCCCCCACCAAGGTAAATAAATAAATAAATAAAAATTCAGCATTATTTTATTCCCTATTGCTGGTAGATTCTTTTGTCTGTCAAAAACACAACAAAATCTAACCAAACAAAACAACCATCTCAGTTTGAACCCCTGATGCTGTTCATTTACTCTGCCATTTGCACTGGGCTTGTGAACAACAAACTTTTGGATTCACATTTGCTTTTGGAAAATGGTAAAAGTCAATCACATTTTGTAGCCAAGTTACTGGCTTAAATGAGCCTTTCTTCAGTACCCCAAACCTGAGAGCACTGTAAATAGGCTGAAATTGATTGTGAATGTTATGCCTGAAGATCACCTGTACTCCATAAGAGAAATCTTTTAAAAGAACTGCACAAGTGAACAAAAGCAGAGTGACTAAGTCAGGAAGCCACAATATAATGAGATATGGTCAGAGATGGTCATGATGGCCTACCTTTAGACACCCTTTTTAGGCCCCATAACCATTGGAACCCTGGTAAAACAGAATCTAATCCTAAATTTCATTTGAGATTTCTCAGTGAAACTCCTTACATTTCTTCTCTAATTATCCAAGTATTAATATCCATATTTTGTTTGCCTGCCCATTTCTTCCCAGAGAAATGGAAAAGTTGCAAAAACATTATAACCTGAGAGACTAGGTCCTTAAGACTTTAAAGTCTATAAAAAAAGTATAGTTTTAAAAAACTAGAAAGGCGGTCAGCAGGTGGCTTGGTGGTTGAGGCGTTGGACTCCCACATGACTGACTGCAGTTTGAGTCCCATACCTGGCAGCTTGCTTTCTCACTTTCTCTCTTCCTGGTGAGCACAGAAAAAAGTAATGTAAAATGGAATGAACAGTTCTTTAAAAAACAATTTACAACTAGCTCTTGTAATCAAAAAGAACATCTTAGCTGCACAGTCTTACTCTCCTCCCCTCATTTCACAGGCTCACTATCTACCCAGATATCAATAAAGTTCTACATCAGGAAATTGGTGGGGCAATGGGTGGGAAATAATCTTTGGATTTACAGGTTCACATTTGATTCTGTAACTGGACAAAATGTTCAGATAGTACCATTTGTATTTTTCCCTCTCAGAGATCTCATTCCTCAGCTTTGTTTCAAGGGGAGAGCAGAATAAAGGAGAGTCCTCAGTTTTTTACTTCCCAAACAGACTTGCTCATTTCACAGTCAATAGTTGTGAAAGTCAAGCCTTCCATTTGCCAAGACATTAATTATCAAAAACCTGGGTTTGCTGGGAGACTTCTAAATTCCTAAAGATGTTCTGTAAATAACAAGAATCAGAAGCTGGAGAACAGTTTTGTTAGGAGTCATTGAGCATGAAAGACACAGAATGGCTTCCCAGTGGGAAGGAGAAAAACTCTTTAGAAAGGGAGAGAAGGGGAGCAAGAGAGAAGAGTAAGGGAGGGAGAAAGGTGAGCCAGAGAGCTGTATACAAGCAAAGGGCTTGCATGGCATTCTGCTGAGGCCAACTCTCAGGAATAGGGAGAGATGTTGAGCAGTTTCCAGGTAGGTTGGGAAACTGCAAAGCAAAGGGGTCTGTGTTTACTGCCATGTTGTACTCAGTCAAGAACTGTAACAATGAGGTAGAAATGACAACCAGGTTGAGTTAGTGACCTGGGCCTGAGTTAGCTAACCTCCCTCCAGCCTCTCCCTCTCCAGAGTATAGTATTAATAGAAGGCAGCTGAGAATAAATAATCACATTCCTGACAGGTCTATAGATGCTGTAGAGTCAACAGCCCAGAGCCAGACCTGGGTAGAGATTGTAGCTGAGTTTTGAAGGATCAATAACAGCTAGAATTAACATAAAGGCCAAAGAAGAATGGGAGGTGACCCCTTACCAAGTCCTTCCCATGCTGAGAGACAAACACCAAAAGATACACCAAGGACAAAACCTGATCCCCAAAGTCATTACACTTCAAAACATTCATGGAAAAAATGTAATTAAAGTATAAATTTATTTTGGTGCAGAAAACCTCTTAAAATGCATGCAAACTTTTTTCATAATTGCATTTTCCAGAAACTTTCCAAGATGCCTCATATGTTTGCTCTTCTAAATTGTATTGGTCCACAAATCAGTCCTTTAGATTTGGCATAAAAAATGAATTAAACTGCTACCAATGAGTATCATGAGCTTTTAGCATACAGACTTCAGCAAATCTACTTTGTTTGCTCAGAAACTTGTTAGTTCTCTGTCATGTTCTATACAGGTGAATCTTGGAGATATAAAATTACACATATGAGTATGTGTGTATACATATATTGGGTCATCGGAAAAGTCAAGATGTATTTTTCTGTTTTTCTATGCAAAAATGCATCATGATTTTGCAGATGGCCCAATATATGTACATACATGTACACATTATACACACATATATATGTACATTTACAATGTATGTATATGTATTCATATACATGAGTCTAGGCACCTTTCTCAAAGGGCCTACATCTAGATGAAGGAAAAGGGTAGATATGAATGAAAAATAAGTAGAAATCAATATCCATTATTCACCCAGAAATATAAGTAGTAGTACATGAATTTCATACATAGTCTCATACATAAGCAACATAAAAATTTCCTAGGCTATTTTGGTGCAGGAGGAAGTCTAACATCTGACAACAAGCAAGTTGGACTCATCTACCCATGAGTGAGTGCCAGCTTAAACATCTTCTGTCACCCACAGGGGATCCCATCATTTCCATAAGTCCTCCCATGTCTACTTTGTAAGCTCATTTTTCTTATCTTTCACCAGTTTCCTGAAAGTCTATGTCTTTTCATTTACTTACTACACAAGTCTCCTAGTCTGTGTTTCCTCAGATGATTCCCAAACCATCCCCACCTGTCGAACACAGAACACACAAAATGGATCAGGCCCTGTACACAGGGGTCTTCCTCCCTGCTTCCCAGGTGAGATAAGCCAGTTGAGTCCCATCACCAATAGACTATCAGACAGGCCTGGTACCAGCACCAAAAAGCCCAATGCATTTAGTATCAAAGGCATACTAAATGCTAATTTATAAATTAATTTGATTATGTATTCTAATCAACGTCAAACTGGTAAGCTGAGAAAGCTCGCTAGCCATGAGCAGGGACACACTTTACTTGGTAATATTCTGTGTCATGATAGTGTGAGAAAACCTAAGAGAGGTTTTCCTTTCTCCTTTCACCCTTATCTACTCTGTTCCTACCCAGTTCCCACTAGGAGGCATGACAGTCTATGCTTAGCACCTTCTAATCACTCACTCAATACAAAATTTATTATACACTGACCATCAGTTAAGTAACTACAGCTCAGACTTTGCAAAGATATGTTCAAATCCCATTCCTCCTACTTACTAACCACATGATTGTAAGACAGGTATTAACTTTGCTGAGCTTTGGTTTCTGCCAACTGTAAAACTGGAGTAATAACTGTATCTGCCTCACAGGATTATGTAGGAATAAAATGAATTCCATGGAGATCTGGAAGGCATGCAGCACATGATAGGCACATGTGGCCAGCAAACATGTGAGCTGTTACCACTGTACCACTTCTACCACCACCCCATATCACCTGGCAAGTCGTCAACACCGAGAAGTATTTCCCTGATGAAATGTTTATTTCCTTCATTTCTAACCTCTGATTTATTGGCTGTAATTTCCTAAGTACTTGAAGCCAAAGGTCTGCAAATTGCCCCAGAAATTCAAGAGCAATTTCTATCAAAGAGAAGCCTTTTCTAAGTAGCCTGCACTACAGGATTTGCCGCGTTGCTCCAGAAAGCCGAAGGAAGCATGTGTAAGCACTAGCACTGAGGCTGTGAAATGTACTTAGCGTCGAGGTAATGCAGAGAGCTTTGGCAAAGGCCTCTGTTTTTCCCCTGAAGATTGACTGTTTACTCTCATTCAAGCTGTAAAGAGCATCCAAGGAAACCAGGCCAGGCAATGGAGTAAAGTTGCACTTCCCGCATAAAGACACATTGTCATGTTCTCTTGGGACAAAACCTTAGGGAGAAAGTAGTATATTAGATGACATCAGATCTCTGGATCTAACCTAAGACCAGAGCTTTGAGGTTATTATGCTTTCACTATTGTTTAAATCAGTAATAATGATGGGCTTTTGTTTGTTTGTTTTTGTGAACTTTGCCCTTGAAATCCAACCACTAGAATACTAATGAAAGAAAGACAGGCCTGTGTGCGCCATCTCCTGAATGGTGGCAGTATGTAACTCCTGTGGCTTAAAAACCTGCAGAAAAAATCCTCAGCTTTTCAATTCATGATGTCTTTGAGGAATTAAAAAAAAGAATTCACAAAGACAGACCTCTTTTTAATCTACATCTTAGTTATCTTTCATGTCATTAGAAGACTAAAACTTTGATATTTAATGTTATTAACTGCCACCCAAGAGACTAAGTGATATTAGTAGGAAAAAAATGTCTCTTCCCCTTGGTTTAGCAGTCATAAATGCTTGTCAATAGGTGTCCTTCCTACACTGCTTTGTCATGGCTTTCAGTGACAAGGAGATGTTTATCAAGCACATTTGAGGTCTGTTTTTCATATTGCCTTATTTTGCAAGAAAGACTATTTATGTATGCATCTTTGAAAAGACATAATCAAGGGTGTAATGCTTTCAACTCTCTAATAAAAATGACTTCATAAAAATAATCAATCTCCCTTAAGAACTTAATGATTATATAATTCAAGAGTCACAAGGGACTTTTCTCAGCCTCCTGGCATTGAATATTATCTAAATTGGTATTTCTAGTCAAGAGTTTTCTCTTGTACTCCAGATCAGGTTGAATATATTCCATCCTGACTTAATTCCACCATGAATGGAAATTCTTCCTTTCTCACCCTGTCTCAACCCCTGTCTGAACTCTGTCCCACTGCCTATCTCAGTGATTGACCAATGTATCCTTCCAGTTGCTCAGGCTAAAAACTTCAGTTATCCTTGCATCCTTTCTGCTATATCCTTTAAACAACCATGGTCAAATCCTGTCCTCTAGTCAAGAGCATATCTAGAGTCTGGCTACTTCTTACTCCTACACCAATACCAACCTGGTCAAACCACCATCATCACTAATCTGGACCACTGCAACTGCTTTCTAAAGCTGTTCCCATTCCAGAAACTTGGACTTTCAGTAAATTCTCTGCATAAAAGAGTGAGTCTTCCAAAACTTAAGCTTAAGTGTAAGCCATGCCTGTGTTTAAACTAGTACAAGTCCTTTCTCCATTGTACAATGACAGACATTGGTTATTTTCATACTTTGGACTCTCATGAACGATGCTGCTACCATGACCTGTAGTTCTTAGTCAGATATAAAGTATAATTAGCAAAGTAGTACAAAACCATTCTAAACTAAATGCCTTACCTTTTCCCTTATAAACTACAGAGCTACTAGGAAAGGACAACTCCTTCCTTGTGCTACTAAATATACTCACAAATTAGCCATATTTCCAAGTTGAGAAACTTGGTTTGCATAACACAGCTGGTCACTGAGAAAGCACTAATCAAGAGAAATGTTGAAGACCAACCTAAAGTGTTTAGGGACACTGATGATAGTGCAGATGTCTTCTAAGTGCTGACATATGCCAAATCCCCAATATTCACTCAGCACCTATCATATGCTTATACCATGCTGGGTGCTAGGGATGCAGAGATATTTTTTTTTTCCCTGCAGGGCTTATGTGCTCACTGGGGAGGGGAGGTGGGGAGAGAGAGAGACAGAGAGAGAGAGAGAGGAATCACCCCCCAGAGGGAATGGCCACACTGTAATCCCTTCTCCTCCATTCTCCTCTCGGGACTCTGGGCATGCACACACATGTGCCTGGTGTGATTTTAAAGCCCCTGGGCCCAACTTAAACAGCAGAACTGGTCAAGTGATATCCAGCTTCTTAAATATCCATGCCACCTACTCCAGAGATGGATTTTTTTTTTTAAAGCTGCCTTTTCTACCTTATCTGCCTTGAGTTCTCTCAACTCTCACCATGCTTCCAGTTAAACTCTATACATGAGAAACTGTTGCAAGCTCAGTGTCACCTGGGACAAGGACAAGGAATAAAACAGACCCAGTCAGCTTCTGAGCTGCACTACAGACAGTAGTTATACACTGTACCTCTGAGCTATTTTGGCAGTGGGAGCTACAGTACTTCTTGGCCTTAAATTTAGTCTCCCTTCAAAGTCTTAGCTATCAGAGTGGCCAAAGAGAGGGCTGTCTACTCCATCAATACAACAAACTCCTTTTCAGCCACTTTAATAATGGCTGCTGCCTCAGACCCTAGAAGTCCCCCTTCATTCTAGTGCCAGCAGGATCTACTCCAAACTGAGTCCATCATGTCTCCCATACAAAGCCTTTCAATGACTTGTCATGCCTTGTAAGATGAAGTTCTCATTCTCCGTAGACTGGCCCAGCTGCCTGTCCTACTTGAGGCCTCCCTTCTTATCATCCTTTAGTTTTCATTGGCAGCACTGGAGTCTTGTTTTGGCTTTCACTCAAATGTTATTTCTTTCTTTCCTTTTTCCTTTTTCCTTTTTTCTTTTCTTTTTTTTTTTTTTATTTTTGCCATAGGGCACATGCCTCAGTACTCTCAGATATCAATATAAAACCCTTCTTGCATTCATATGTATGTGTGTAAAAGCACCAGACTCCACGATGTCTAACAGAAGTATACTATCTATACTTAGGAATAATAAGGGCCACATTACCACTTGAATACCTGACCCCTACAAAAACCTCTAAACACAGGAAAAGTATGGGGAAGCCACCTTTCTTGACTCATGTCTTTATAGACTATAATTCAGTGAACTAAACAAAGAATAGTGTGTACCAAATTGAGAGGCAAATGGTAAAAACTAAGTAAGTTCATTTGGCTTTTGTCATTTTGGTCAACACAGAAGACTGAATGTACTTAAAACAAGCAGGACACACATATACTGAGAACCTGGACTGAAGCATAAAGCTCTGACTACCAGGGGCACAAAATGCATGAAGGTAGGAACAAAAAAGGACTTTATTTCTCAAATATTAATTTGACTTCACTTGTCAAAACCAGTTCTCTTCAATAATCATTTCTTTTTTTAAAAAAAAAAAAAAGTGATTTTAAAAGAAAAGGTGTAGTGGCTATGTCGCTAGACTCCCATGTAGTCGACTGTGGCTTGAGTCCCGGACCTGGTGGCTTAAGCTCATGCTGGACACGTGTGCAAACGTGCCCAAGATCCCGGGAAGAGAATGGAGGAGAAGGGATTGCAGCGTGGCCATCCTTCCTGGAGGGTGATTTTTCGCTTTCTGGCGAGCGTGCACGCCCTATAGCAAAAAAATAAAAATAACCTCTCAAAAAAATTCATTTAATTTTATTATTATCATTTTTATAAATTTTCTATAGAGCACATGTGCTCACCAGAGAGAGAGAGAGACACACACACACAGAGAAACCCACCAGTTGTGGGACTTGAACCATCATCAGCCATCTGAGAGTCTAGCACCTTAACCATTATGCCACCTGCCAGCCCCTCAATAATCATTTCTTAAGAATGTATCCAAGTACAGAGATGCAGAGACGAGGTGAGCAAATCACAGTTCTTTCTCTGAACTCAGTCTAGTGGAGAGAGACGTAAGACCCTAGCTCCAATTCAGTTTGAGGAGGTGACTAAAGGTGAGTATGGAACATTCCATAGAAGAGGGATTAATGACAGGTCTGGGAGAGAGACAATGAAGCCTCTATGACAAAGACAACACCTGACATGAGTTTTAAACATTAAAAAGGTTTTTACAAGAAAGAAGGGAAAGAAACAGACTTTTCAGAGAGCCACAGTAGCTAATACCATTAGAGCAAGAAGTATAGATCCCAGAGGACACTGGAAGTAGTGAACTGACTTCTCAAGAGATTAACTTGAAGAAGGTTTCAATAAAAGAATAGGCATAGGTTGGAAGTGCAGACCCTCTGAAGGCTAAGAAAACAGCAAGAATAAGAAAAGGGTTCCAATATCTTCCATGAACTCTATGAAACACATTCTTTTTCCAAGAGTAAAAGCATTTTGTTGGCAGAGCAGAGGCCGTAGCTTGCTTCAAAAGGACCAATCAGGGTTTGTTTGAAACCACTACCCCACTTCTCCGAACGCAGAGCTAACCACATCATCTTGCTAGCAAGATCTCAGCACCAAAGGCTATCAGCATAAGTGACTGGCTGAATTGTAACGGACTAAAAATGCCTTTTAAAAACTGAGCTAATCTCTTCTCTCAAAGAAGCATCACATGAATGAAATCAAGTGGGAGAAATTCCAATCCAGAAAACAAGCTTTCCAAAAGAACTTGGATCAAGTAAAATGAAGCCAGGGGAGAACAAACATATTCAGTTACTGTCTACACAGCAAGACAGCAGCACTTCGTCTGCAATAGCCAGATGTGCTGAAGCCCACACTCAGATTGTTGTAGTCTCAGTTAATCTACAGAAAGATTCTAATTAGTCTCACTAGGTTTCCTTAGTCTATTTTTCTCTCAGTGTTAGATGACATGCTGAATTATGTAACAGCTCTGTCCTTCTCTTGTGGTTATTTATTTATTTATATTTTTTTTTTTGAGAACTCTTTCAAATTGTTTAAACATAATGATGCTGGAACTATCAGTAGTATGTCCCTACTGACTACTTGAAACGTAAACCAGATAGCCAGCAGGGTTGGTCTCACAATACTATGTTGCAAGTTGGGCATGCTCTTGAGTTTTCTCTCTCTCTCTGTCTGGCTCCTTTCAGTTGCCACTGGAGAACTTGCCACCGCGTTGGTGGCAACCAGTTTTGAAATGCACCTGCTCATTCCTCGGTTCTGTGCCCCATCACCGCGCTACAACCAAAAGCATACCTGGTAAGTTAGTGGTTGTGAATATGCAAGCACAGAAAAGTTAAACCACCACTCCCAGGGAACACAGCCATTTCAGCTACACCTTCTGTGTGAAGTACACACAACTCCCCTCTGTCTAGCACATCTGAGTCACCTGGTGAGCACAGGTGGAGAGAGTTTTAAAGCTCACGAGTTATGAAGCATAGAATTGCTTCCTTCGCAAGTAGCTACCTGAATATGAGGCTATTTTGTAAAAGTCAAGATCCTAAGCAGCCTCCAAGGATGAAAATAAATGAGGAAAAATAATGCATAAAATGCCACTATTCGTGTCCAGCACAGAACCAACAACTGGTATTTACAACCTATTTTGCAAAGTCAAATTGACATTGGATGAGAACCATTATTAACCCTTGAACTCCCATGCTAATGTGAAGGACAGAACTTGTCACTTTGGTCGGATACTCTAAAATGTCAGCCCGCAGTCACTCTTGAACTTACATGGAAATTCATTAGTTCCAACAGACAGCACTGTTAATGGAGACAGTAATTGCACTCACTGCGTGGTTCCTATGCGTGTGTCGACAGGAGGAGATACTAAAATGAACCAATCTGATCCCACTTAATCCTTGGAAGTATAAACTACTGATGCATCACAGAAAAAAATTATTTTTGAGAAATATAGCTGAAATGAAGCAGTATGAGTCATTGTTTTTCTAAATATTCATGACAATTAGCCACAATATTACTGAAAATAAGACCTGAATGTCTAAATCGCTGCAAATGTTACTTTCTGGTTCAAATCAAATTGAAGAATTCACTTCCTTAATATAAGCTAAGCAGTTAAGTAGGTGAATCATTACATCTGCAGGAAAAACTTCACTGTTGCCAAGAACTCTGCTACTGGTATCGTCAAGTTTCTAGTTTAAATGCTGGCTTTAGAATCATTTGTGGGTACCAACACAGAGGACCAGGATCTTGGTTTTGCAGAAAGCAGAAACAATAACCTTCTACACCTACCTACACTAACACTTTAGTGCATTAGAGCAAGCTTTCCAGGAATTATTTTTTTAAAATATTTATTAATTTTATTAATTATCATTATTTTTTTTAATTTGGCTAGAGACAGACAGAGTAGAGACAGGGAAAGTGAGAAAGCAAGCTGCCAGGTCCAGGATTCAAACCATGGTCGGCCATGTAGTTCAGCACCTTAACCACCATGCCACCTGCCAGCCCCAGGAATATTTTTTAAGAACATACTTCAAGTCTGGAAAGTTGGCTAAGATAGGAGTCCCTGTTGGGACTGAAGAGTGAACATATGATTCTGAGACACACATTTAACTGTACGAACAAAATTACTACCCGAAGTCAGCCTTAAATATCTACTCCATGTGTTAATGCTACCTCGATTAATGCAGCAGAAAACAGATGAACATTTTCTAAGTGATTCTAAATCATAATAAAACTAGAAAAATCATGAATCAGAAATACAGTAGCCATAGTGAACACACATTGTGGGTACAGCTTGTCTTTCATTTTTCCTAATTATTATATTTATTCATTCTTTCATGTAGTTTGCAAAGGAACAGGCCCGACACGTTTTATACCCTCTCTGGCTGGACAGTAAGCAAAGTCTCTCCTCAAACTTTAGCCAAAGAGGATGAAAAGAAAATGTTTTAGCTTTAGGGACTTTTAATTCTAAAACATGTAAAGGGCTAAAGCCACATGGACTAATTCTGCTAGGAAAAAAGAAAAAAAAGTAAATAAAAAAGAAGGCTTCACACACTGAAAAGAGAACTCCTGGATCTGATAGTTAGTTCAAGAAGAGTCAGCTTTTCAGATTTCCTAGTTAGTGAGCATTTTTTTTAGTTAGTTTGAATTTGGGGATATTGTCACTTATAAGTAAAAGCACTAGCCACTTTCTGTGACAAACATTCAGGAAGGAACGCAGTGTAGAACAAAGGAGAGAGCCTTTTAAGGCAGAAGTCACTGCCTCATATTCTCCTGTGACTTCGAGCTTACCATGGCCCACCCATGCCTTACCTGTCCTCTTTCTTCAGTGCTGTCAAACCAGAATGAGCAGAGAGAAAACAACAGGAGTTACACCAATAGCAGAAGCATTCCATGACCACGGCAGTTACCGATGAACAGCAGGGCAAGAATCAGAGCCACCAGCAATCGTGAAAAGCAAGTAAGAATGACACTGGATCTAAAGATGCTAAGAGAGGAGTTGGTTCAGATAGCGGGCAAATAGCGTGGTCTTCATTTTAATGCATAGCTGACCCAGCAGAGACAGGCACCATGCAGTTTTCAAATCCCTTTTTGTGTGCCAGGCTTCAGCAGAACTGAGCATCACTTTCACCTTTTGTTTGGAGAGGTTTTCGCTATAGGGCACGTGCGCTTGCCAGACAGACAGAGACAGACAGAAAGCGAGAAATCACCCCCCCAGGGGGGATGGCCACACTGCAATCCCTTCTCCTCTGTTCTCTTCTTGGGATGTTGGGCACGCATGCACGCGCCCGGCATGATTTTTAAGCCCCCAGGTCCAGGACACAAACCACGGTCGACTACATGGAAGTCCAGCGACATAGCCATTATGCTAACTGCTGGTTCCACTTTCACCTTTTTAAAAAAGATTTTATCATAGGCATGCATTTGACTGAGACAGACAGAAACAGAGAGAGAAGGAAAGGGAGAAACTACCCCCCAGGGAGGATGACCAAGCCTTAATTCCTTCTCTTCCATTCTCTCTTGGGATTCTGGGCATGCATACACATGCACACCATATGATACTCAAGCTCTTGGCTCCAAGACTCAAACTGGGGCCATGTGGGATCCAGTCACCCCAAAAACCACACCACCTGCTGGCCTTCACTCCTACCTTGAAGGGGAGATGTCAGTGTTTTTTCCCCCTATAGGAAATCTTACTCTCCTAACTCTTCACAATTCCTTTCTTCCTTCCTATTTCTTCCTTCAGTCCCTTGCTCCACTTTCCCCCTCCCACTTTCTCTGCCTTCTTTCCTTCCTATCTTTCTTCCTCCCTCCCTCCTTTTTCTTTCTTTCTCCATATAACCTTAATATTGTTAAAGACAGATGGCATCTTTCTACAACATCTCAAAGGCAAAACCAGACCCAGTCATTACAACCTTTCATTGTGCACACTACTTAACCTTTAATTAAACAGAGCCTTTTCCCCCCACCCCCATCACACGCCCTTTCTCTCCAGCTGTAATTCATGAATTACTTTGTTTCAAAGAGAATTTGCCATATGTATTTCATCACTTCATGCCTCTTCAAATTAATCTCATTGCTACAGGATGAGTTCTTGCTTCACTCCAGAGCATTCTTAAAACTATTAGATTAACCCCTAAAAAGTACAAACTTATAAGGGAAATACTAACAAAGCAGAATTAAAGTGAGGTGGACTTCTCATTAAATTATCTCCTCACAAAATTCACAAAGATACCACAGGATGCATCGCAATGTCAAATTAACCAAATCAAATGATACTGCTTCCTGAGAGTTAAACCAGAAAGCATGTCTACCAAAAAAAGAAGGCAGTGGGTTTGCATGACAAGGCTGGCCATTATCTCCATAGGAACAAGGCAGGGAAACACAAGTACAAATACTGAACCCACTGCAGTCTGCGGCACAATACTCCCCAGAATTTTTAATCTTGTCATAAGACCCTTAAGTAGGTCATGGCAAGCTTAGAAAGTTTTGACAGAAAGAAAAGTGTGATGGGTGACAATTTGTACATCATCTGGAGTAAAAGTCAGTATTTTATTATTCTGACCAAGCCTCAGCTGTATTAAAATTATGAAATATTGAGGAAGAGAGCGGACAAAAATATCTGCACAGAGAAACTAAAAGAAGTTCTTTATCATCTTCGACTGAAATGTTTGATAACGAATTAGGTTTAAGGTGCTCCTTGCTTTAAATTGGAATTCCCAAGTGAATGGCTATAAACTCCAAAAACAATTAAGAAGTTATACAGTGAAGTGGATTAAGTTTTTTAAATATCTTTCATGTATCCCTATAGCAATGTTTCACAGGTATGTTGTCCATTTCTGGGGCTGCATGCTTTACTTTTTTAAAGGACCTTTGGATATTTCTGTATCTGTTATAAGTACCAAAGATAAATCTGTTTTATTCTAAATTTCTCCTATTACGATATTGTGTTGCAGTCTGATACCAGTACATTAAGTGAACACCAAACAAAAAAGCAAGTAAGGGACTTCCTGAAAGGTGGACTGGATCTTTGCAGTCATATCATTGTGACCCTCTGTAACTTTATAGTCTCACTATTTTTTGTTTGGTGTTCACATAATCCACACTCACCTAAAATGGGGGAGATAGGAAAGAGGTGAAAATAGATTCTTAATTTCATTCCCAGCTTCAGACGAACACTTAAGTATCAACTGAATAATATTCTCCAAACATCCCACCAGAAGAAAACATTCTCATCTCTGAGGGGGAAAAAAACACCTTTATTATACCAAAGGAAAGGTAGAAGGACTAATAAATATTCATAACGTCTGACTTTAACCACCAAACGCATCTGTTTATTTTAGCAGTAATAAATCTGAGCAAGCAAACAAACAATCCAATAAAAATATGGTATACTTTCAAATTTTCCAAATTTTTCTAACACATATTTCTGGAAAGCTCAATTTAAGCATAAAAGTCCAAGTGAAATAAAATATGTAGACAGATACAACATAATTCAAAAACCAAACCTCTTCAGTGTTCTAAACTAGAAGGAAAATAGGCTAACAAAAGCAAACGCAAAAAATATTTCTCTTGGGGCCACCCAGGGCCATGGTGGTTAAGGAGGCTGGATCCCACAGGTCCACTGTGTGTTTCGAGCCCTGGACCCAGTAGCTTGAGAAACACATTGGGTGCCTGCGCATGCATGTCCAAAATTGCAACCGGAGAAAGAGAAAGGATTGCATTGTGACCATGGCCCATGTGGGGTGCTTTCTCAGTCTCTCACTCTTTTTTTCTCTCTCTCCAGCAAGTGCATCTACTCTCTAGCAAACTAAAATAAAGAAAAATTCTTTCTGAAGTTTTAAGAAAATGTTTTAAAAAGCATAAAACTTCAAATATATAAGTGGATTTCTGAATACTCCCAACCCTACCCCTGAAAACAAATTAAACCAAGTAATAGGGACTAGCAGATGTCATAATGGTTACATGGAGTCCCAGACTTGAAGGCTTAAAACTCACACCAGGCATATATGCATATGTGCCCAAAATCCTGAGGAGAATGGAGAAGGGATTGAGGTGTGGCATTCCCTGGGGGGTGATTTCTCACTTTCTGTCTCTGCCTTTCCAGTAAGCACACATGCCCAATAGCAAAAATCTCTTTAAAATAAAAAAAAAAGAAAAAAATTAAAAAATTTTTAAAAAAAAAAAAAAAAGAAAAAAATTAATAATAATTCTAAGGAATAGGTCAAGAGAGCCAACACTAGCTTTCCAGGGTTCACACTTGTTTCCCCAAGTAACACAGTCCTTGGAAATCTGAGCCAGTACTTCTCTGTTGAGGGATCACAATCTTCCTTGATCTTCAACAACAATAACAAAAAAAGAAATCTTAAGAAAACTAGTAAACTCAATATAAAACCCACATTAGCATTCATGTGTTAGTGTCGAATATTATGTTCAAATAGAAACAATCCATAGAAAATAAAAGCCATTGACAGCATCTAAACTTACCAATCATACAATAAAGGAACACATTTTCAATTCATGGGCTAGTCTATGTGCTTTTGATTGGGTTTTGACTCTCAGCTCTCTCTTTTGAGTTTTTATTTGTACTTAAATGCCCTAATGTTTTCACTTGCATACACATATATGTAAAAGAGAAAGATGTTCACATGTGCATTTGGGGAGCCCGATGGAAGAAGAAAAAGATATACAAGCATAAGTCATTTGATGAAATGAGATAACCAAAGCTTTATAATGGACTGGGTACAACAGTACAATCAAACAGGATTATTGGATCTACTTCCTTAAATGACTAATGAAATATCTAAATATTTTACAAGCAACAAAACAAGGAAAGAAATGAACCACATGCTGTCTTTTGAAAAGTAGCAGGTAGGGACCAGCAGTTGGCGTAATGGCTGTGTGGCTGGACTCCCACATAGTTGACCACGGTTTGAGTCCCAGACCCAGTGGCTTAAACTCACGGCGGGTGCGTTCGTGTGCATGCCCAAGATCCCGAGAGGAGAATGGAGGAGGAGGGATTGCGGCATGGCCATCCCCTTGGGGGGATGATTTCTCACCTTCTATCTCTCTGTCTCTCTCTGTCTTTCTGGCAAGTACATGCGCGCTATAGCAAAAATGTCTCCCCCCCCCAAAAAAAAAAGTAGCAGGGAAAAGAAAAGAATAAAAGACTAAAACTCCAGCATGACACTGAATCCTACCCAAGTCTTCTGCCAAACAAGTCGTAAGGGGGAGAAAGTTCTTGAGGCTAGAATCTACATTTACCAAGGTACCCCAGCCTTCTACATTCCAAGGTTCTAAGCAGAGCTTAGGTGACTCTGAACAACTGTGGCTACATAGAGCGGCCAGGGGCTGAGGAAAGTTTAAAAACTTCTAGAAGATGGACCAGCAGTTAGCATAATGGCTATGTCTCTGGACTTGACCATGGTTCAAGTCCCGGACCCAGTGGCTTAAACTCATGCCAGGCGCATATGCATGAGTGCCCAAGATCCCGAGAGGAGAATAGAGGAGAAGGGATTGCGGTGTGGCCATCCCCCCAGGGTGGTGATTTCTTACCTTCTGTCTCTCTGTCTCTCTCTTTCTGGTGAGTGCACACGCTCTATAGTAAAAACCTCTAAAAAACAAAACTCTATAGGAAAAAAACCTTAAAAAAAAAAAAAAAAAACCTAACTACTAGAAGATAAATCATATCCAGATGGGAACAGATGGGAAAACCAACAATTCCTGTATATCCTGGGCTGAGGGGGTTTTCTATGATGTGAGATTTTCAATGCTAAATCTGGGAAAGCCCCAGATACATTAGGATGGTTAGTCACCCTAGATCCGGTCCCCCAGCAAGAACTCAACGTGGTTCCAGCTGAGTTCTCCCTACTCTTGTGCCCTTAGAATAAGGTACTTTACTGAAGCTGACAGCCAGTCCTCAAATTGTTGATAGTGATTTGGGATATAAATTAGGCCCAGATAAAGTAAAAACAGCATCAAGTGAGTAAGTGAATTCATCTATACTTGATTCTACCAAATAGACAATATGGAGAGTGTCCTCTGTTATGCATGAGTGAGAAGAAATAAGAACAATATACAAAAGAAGGAACAAAGGAAAGAAGGAAGGAAGCTAGCATGCAAAGAAACACACTGAATTACAGTTATAAGGAGCATAACTCCGGAAACAAAAGTTTTAGTGAGAACTTCACATTCTATAAAACTTCACACAACTATGAATTATAGAACAAGAACCCAAAGATTAGATGATAGAACAAAAGATCAAAATGAAAGGAAGATGGCAGAAATAAGAAAGTGCATGGAAAATAAAAGTATTAGGCAGTTAATAGGCAAATTAGAAATAGCAAGGTAAAAAAGATGGAAATCTAATTAATAGCATGGAGTAAAGGCTAGAGATAATTACACAGACTGCAGTGAGAAAAGACAAAGGACTTAAAGGAAGAAGGTGATACATGGGAAATTACGATAATCAAATGCAAAGATGATTGTTGTTTTTGAAGTAGCATACACACACAGGAAAGAATTAAAAGTGAAAAGGGTTCATCGGGAACCCGGTGGCTTAAAACTCACGCTGGGTGCATGTGCGTGTGTGCCCAAGATCCCGAGAGGAGAATGGAGGAGAAGGGATTGCGGTGTGACCATCCCCCCTGGGGGGTGATTTCTCGCTTTCTGTCTCTATGTCTCTCTCTGTCTCTCTGGTGAGTGCATGGACCCTATAGCAAAAAAAAACTCCAAAAAAAGTGAAAAAGGTTCATATTCAAAACATAGAGTCACCACAGAGAATTATAGCACTAACAGAAAAAAGCTTTCCAAAAAACAAAAGCTGAATTTGCAGATCCAAAGGGCATTCTTCTTTTCAAATTTTTTTTTCAAATTTTTTGCCATAGGGCACATACAATCACCAGAGAGAGACAGAGGGTAAGTGAGATATCACCCAGCATGGGGTGTGGCCACATTGCAAACCCTTTTCCTCCATTCTCCTCCTGGGATTCTGGGCAGGTATGCACACACACACACACACACACACACACACACACAGCATGATTTTCATTTTTTTTCAAGAATTATTTTATTGGGACTAGCAGTAGGTATGATGGTTATGTCACTGGACTCTCATGTATTCGACTGAAGTTCAAGTCCCGGACCCGGTGGCTTAAACTCATGCCAGGCACGTGTGCATGTGTGCCCAAGATCCCAAGAGGAGAATGGAAGAGAAGGGATGGCCGTGTGGCCATCCCCCCCAGGGGGGTGATTCCTCGCTTTCTGTCTCTCTGTCTTTCTGGCGAACACACGTGCCCTATAGGAAAAACCTCTCCTAATAATAATAATTGTTTTATTTAACTTTGTTTGTTTGTTTGTTTATTTAAATTTGACCAGAGAGGGACAGAGTGAAAAAGAGAGGGAGAAGGAAAGTGAGAAAGCAATCCCAACCTACCAGGTTCGAAACTTGAACTGCAGTTGGTCAGCCATGTGGGAGTCCAGCACCCGCAACTACCACACCACCTGCTGGCCCCAGCCCACATGATTTTAAAGCTGCAGTGTCTGGTACTTGAACCACAGTCAGTCATGTGGAAGTCTAGCACCCCTTAACCACCATGCCAAATGTTGGCCCCTCAAAAGGTAGGGGAGGTGATTTCTCACTTTCCCTATCACTGTATCTGTCTCTCTCTCTCTTCTCTCCAGCAAGCGCATGCACCCTAAGACAAAGACCTCTCAAAAGAAAGTATATATTATTAAAGAAGTTTTAATATCTTTTTATTTATTTATTTGTTTATTTATCTTGAGAGGTTTTTGCCAAAGAGTGTGTGCACTCGCCAGAAGGAGACAGAAAGACAGAAAGCGAGAAATCACCCCCAGGGTGGATGACCATCCCGCAATCCCTTCTCCTCCATTCTCCTCTCAGAATCTTGGGCACGCACGCACATGCGCCCAGCATGAGTTTAAGCCATTGGGTCTGGGACTAGAAACATGGTCAACTACGTGGGAGTCCAGCGATATATCCATTATTCCAACTGCTGGTCACATTTTTTTAAATGAGGATGCAATTTTTGTTGTTGTTGTTACCACAAAACAGGTGTTTGCCAGAAAGAGAGGCAGGAGTAGAGAAAAAGCACCCCCAAAGTGGTCATGCCAGAATCTTCTTCCTCCATTTCTCTGTCCTGTCAGGATCTGGTGCATGCACCAGGACCAGGACTGGAACCTAGGTTAGTCATGTAGGATCTGGCTCCCAAAACCACTGTGCTATAGGACCACCCTCAACCCAAGAATAGTAAATCCCTAATTTAAAGATCAAGTATAAAAGCAAAAGGCAGGCATTTGCAAGAATTTAACAATTCAAGAAATACATTATCCATGAATTTTTCCTTAGAATTAAAAAAAGAACTTGATAATGAAATCCAGATAAATATGACATAAATCAAAGTAAATAACTCAGACATGGAAAAACTGTGGCCAAAGAACCCATAATGAGCATAGAATCCACTTAAATATAGAACTAGAACTAAACAACTGGGGGTTATGACTGCAGATCAGAGAATGGATGTTGTGAAACCTGAAAAAATGCAGGCGACATAAGGGGAGGTGGGAGGAAGCACAAGTGTTTAATCTCTTCTGGTTTCATAATAGGGAGATAAATAATATTGAAAATGCTTAAATTTATCTATCAAAATTTTTGTTTTGTGGCATAATTGTATATAATAAAGTACATATATTTTCAGTGTACATTTGGATAGGTTTTGGCAAATAAATACATATATGTGTATATATATACACACACACATTCACTTAATATCTCAGTAGATCCAAAATATTTCATTATTCCCATTGATTTCATAGGCAAACACTGTTAGGATTTTATCAACACATAAATTTTGCCTGTTCTTGAACATCACATAAATGGATTCATACAATATATACTCTCTCTGCGTGTCTTTTTGCTCAATATTATGACATGAAATGTCATTCTATATATTAATAATCCCTTCTTAATTGCTGAATATTATGTCATTACATTAATATACTATAATTTATTTATGTTTATAAGTATTTATGATTAGGAATAAACCTGCAATAAATATTGTGCACTTTTTTGTGGACATAGGTTATCATCCCTTTTGGGAAAATACCAGCTCATAACAGTGGAATGACCAGGTCATAAGACAGAAGTGCATTTAATTTTATAAGCAACACTATCCAATAGGGTCCATTTCATTTTTATTAGGTTGTCAGGAAAGTCACGATGTATTTTTCTATGCAAAAATGTGTCATGACTTTCCCGATGACCCAATACATTCCCACCAAGAATACAAAAGCTCCCACTTTCTACATCCTCATGTGAACCTTGTATTTCTAGTACTTTTCATTTCATCCATGCTAAGGGGGTATGTGGCAGTAATACCATAATTTAGGCTCTAAACTAAAGAGGTCTTCTAACCTTTTTTCCTAACCTTGTAGATGTTATTTTAGAAATTGTTTATGTGCTGGGGATCAGCATATGGTGTAACGATTATGTCACTGGACTCGCACGTGGTCGACCACAGTTCGAGACCTGGACCCAGGGGCTTAAAACTCACACCAGGCACATGCTCAGGATCCCAAGAAGAGAATGGAGAAGAGGGGACTGCAGCATGGCCATCCCCCTGGGGTGATTTCTCCCTTTCTTTCTGTCTGTCTCTCCAGCGAGTGCATGCACCTTATAACAAAATCTTTTTTTTTGGAGAAGTTTTTGCTATAGGTCATGTGTGCTCGCCAGAAAGACAGAAAGAGAGAGAGAGACAGAAAGCGAGAAATCCCCCCCCAGGGGGGATGGCCACACCGCAATCCCTTCTCCATTCTCCTCTCGGGATCTTGGGCACACATGCACATATGCCCAACGTGAGTTTAAGCCACCGGGTCCGGGACTCAAACTGTGGTCAACTACATGGGAGTTCAGCAACATAGCCAGTATGCTAACTGCTGGTCCCCAAAACCTTTTTTTTTTTTTTTAAATTGTTTATGCTGAAACGTAGAAGTTTAAAAGTTCCTTCAGTTCAATTTTGTTAAATCTAAAACTTTGAATTTTAAAATAGCACATATGGTTATTGTGCTATTTTATAACTTTTGTTATAAACTTACCCATGCTTGTCTACCTATGCATTCGTGCATCCTTCTACCTGTACATACAAAGAAACAGATATTCTGTAAATGAGAACATTTTATTTCTGGGAAGTAAGATGTGTTGGTGGTTTGCAGATCTCTTCGCCTTTTTTGATATTCCTTATATTTTATACAATAAGCACATCTGACATTTCAGAAAAATTTCAAAATTGTTACTTGTTGTTTAGTGGGGATGGGAAGTCATGAAGCCCTACAAATGCACACAGAGAAAAAATAAGAAGGCGAGATCACAAGTGCTTTAGAAAAATTAATTGACAGACATGTCAATAATTCATCTTTATTTTGGGGACTTTCAACTCTCTATAAACATTGTAAGGAGGAGCAGTGGAAAAGGCTGAGTGGTGGTGAAAACTAATGTCATTCTGCCAAATAACTGGATCAGGACTGAAGATCAATATGTCAAGTGAGGTCAAGAACAGACAGGAAAGGGACCAGCAGTTAGCGTAATGGCTATGTCGCTGGACTCCCACGTAGTCGACCGCGGTTCGAGTCCCGGACCTGGTGGTTTAAACTCATGCCAGGCGTGTGCGCGTGCGTGCCCAAGATCCCGAGAGGAGAATGGAGGAAAAGGAATTGCAGCATGGCCATCCCTTCTGGGGGGTGATTTCTCACTTTCTATCTCTCTGTCTCGCTCTGTCTGGCGAGTGCACGCGCCCTATAGCAAAAACCTCTCCAAAAAAAGAAACAAACCAAAGAACAGACAGGAAGCAGCAGTATTGTCACTCCAGTGCCACCACTGGCTGTGGAGCCTGCTCTCGTGATAGGCTATACTGCACACATCACTGAGTGTATGTCCTGAAAACCAACACCAGTGCATTACGTTTCTCTTCCAAGTGACCAAAGCAACAAAAATGTAAAAATCTGAATAGAAGCTGATAACTTTCAATCAGAGAAGTCAAACTGTATTTGATTCAATGCAAAGAACATGACATATGGAGTCAGTTAGGGCTGATTTAAATCCCTGTTTGGTCACCAACTCTAATGTTATATGACTATATGTAGGATCATACATACGCTATGTCAGTAGGAACTATTAAAGAAAAAAAAAAGCAGCAGGACCACCAGATGGTGTAATGGTTACATCACTGGACTCCCACATAGTTGACTTCAGTTCAATTCCCGGCCCCAGTGACTTAAAACTCAGGCCGGTGCATGTGCATGCATGCCCAATACCCTGAGAGGAGAATGAAGGAGAAGGGATTACTGTGTGGCCATACTCCCAGGAGGGTGATTTCTCACTTTTTGTCTCTCTGTCTCTCTTCAGTGAGGGCATGTGCCCTAGAGCAAAAATCTCTCTCAAAAAAAAAAAAAGGTGGGGGGGCAGCATATTAGCATATTATACCAAAGTCACTATCTTCTGAGTCTAGAGAATGGTGTGTACCTGCATGATAACACACATGAAGTTAGGTCTGTCCACTCTAGTCTACTCCTTTGCTTCTGAGAGGTGATCTAATCTCTTTAAGGCACAGAGTAAATAACATGAAAGGGACGCAAGGAAGCCAGAACACGGGAGCTGTGAGAGTTATCGTTCTACCTGTACTGTTTCAGGCTGAGTGAACTGCCAAGATCCCTCAGAATCATCACCCATATTTAAATATATGCTTCAAATGCACACTTAAGCATAAGTGATATCAGAATCGTCTCCAGCATTTACATTATTATTTCAGTGGAAAGATGTTTACTGATTATCTCCTGTGGAAGGAAACCTGCCACAATCCTGCTGATAAGGTTGAATTACTAAGCACTTAACTGTTCTATACAGAAAATTGAAGGTTTTGAAGAGGATTTCATTTGGAAGCCTTAGAAACACATAAATCTAGTTATAAACTGTTATTTTTCCTTCTTTTCCCTCTTAAGTAATTGCCTACTTGAACTCTTCTGGTTTTTGCAAATTATGCTCATCCTGAAAGTAACTCTAGAAAGAAGAATGTAAGACAAACCTCTTTCTGAAGGACTTCCTGGCTCCCACACTGCTCACCAACTTGCTCCTGGAGCTACCTCTCTCTGGACCTCTGGGCTAGATTAAATCCACAGACTTCTGTTTGGCCTGTACTGTGTTTTAAAATAATTCTAATTATTGCCAATATTTAAGAATTTGGAATTTTTCACAAATAAATCCTTATCTCCATGTTAATAACTTAGCTTGAGTTAAATAACAGCTGATCCCCTTAGATAAAGAATATAGGATCCAATTATTTCTATTGCTTACACCCAGCCCTCTCCACTCATCTTTGGCTCCAGTTAGCATTTAAAATTTCAGCTCCTACCATATATCATGTATATTCTATTGTAATTACCTTATTCATACTGCTATTTTCATTAATAAAATGTGAGTGATTTAGGGCACAGACTAATGATTTATCTTGCATGTAGCCCTCTACCTGGGAAAATAAAGACTCTTTATAAATGTATGGTGACCCAATTTTAAGTGAGGTCAAAATGTTTTACAGAGAAAATTTAATGAAACCGATATTAAATAACAAAATGTGATTAAATGGAAATTCTCCAACAGGATTCTCGAGTGATAGAGATTAAATTTCCAGTGTCTGTACTATCAAATCTTATCTTCTAACTGATTAGAATTCCAAATAGAAAGGTCTTTCTTTAAGTGATACAAATCAGGGAAATTATGCCAATGTAGACTCTGCACTTTTGTTTTAAAATGTCCAATAATAAGGGTTTAATTAAATAAATCATTATGCTCTATATAGAGGACATACTGGGCATCATTAAGAAGGATGTTGTAAATTATAAGACATATTTTGAACATTATCTTTAAAATTCAGTATTTTGAAACTTTGAAAGTTGTTTGTAAACTGTAAGAATTATGGAGTATGAGCTAAAATTCTTTGCTATGTAAAGTAAATGTTTGTGGAAAAATGTAAAATAAAAACAAGTTGTAATAAAAATTAAAAAAAAGAAGGATGTTGTAGGAGAAATTTAACCACATAAAAAACTGATCGAGGAGTATCATTAAGTCAAAGAAGCAGATTCTAAAATAGCACATGCACTATTATTCCTTTAAAAAAGATGCATATAATTATATATGTATATGCATTAAATATGCATATAAGGTATGTGTTAGAGTCTATACACATGCATGTCAAAAGACAAAGTCCATGCAATGTCTAAAGCAGTTATTGCTGGGAGGTGGATTTAGAAGTAATCATTATTGTTCTCTCTCTTTTTTAACATGCTTAACAATGATCAAATACAATTTTTGAATAAAACACTGATAATATACCAGCTCAGACTGTGATGCAGCCTTGAGTTGAACATATTACTTGAGACATCTCATGAACTATTTTCCTGTGGTTTAACAGGGTAACACTGTTGAACAGTGCTCATAAAAATCCTTCCAGAGTCTCAAGTCTCCATCCATTGTGACAGGAAGGTCACAGAATGCCCAATTATTTTAATTGTTTTTCAGGAGAGGTGAGACCCTGAGGTGTAGCTGTCAGACTAGATAAGAATATACAATTATTAAGAGTTAAAAAATATATTTCCTCTGACCTCCAAAAAAGGGGGAGAGGAAAAAATGGGGTCATAGTAAATTTCCATATTAGTCAACATTTTTCACTAAATCACTATCTCAAGCAGTTTTTAAGTATCAAAATATGCTGTAATTTAAGATGTATGAATCCATGACTAATTTCAGATGAAGGTAAGGACTTTGACAAAGTCACATTCCACAGATAATGAATAATTTTGAAAATGATTAAAATTAATTATTTCAAATAATACAACTGCTATATAACAACAAACCTGGGTATGAAACACACATCTTCAGATTGAAATCCTAATATCATTTTTATTCTATCATCCGGTTTCTTGTTCCATTTCCACATGGGGTAACGGATGATTGAAAACACTTTCTTTATGGTTCCTGTTCTGCTATTAACTTTTCTTAAAGTTTTTTTGTTTGTTTTTGTTTGTTTGTTTGTTTTCCCAAAGACAGGATCTTCACCTGAGCCCTACAGTCAGCCAGGATCACAGGTGAACCTGGCATGTTCAGGTGACCTGAGACGTGAACCCAGAGCCTTCCCACATGGCCTCCAACATTGCAAAGCAATGTCCCTACTGCCTGTGACACCACAGCTGGGCTTATTCTGCTATGAACTTTCACTTTGGCAAAGGTACTTCCAAATAATGTCTCCTGTCCTCATCAATAAAATGAAGGCTCAGATCCGCATGATTTCCATACCCCTCTCAGTCCTAAAATTCTATGATTCTATAGCCAACAGAAGACATTTACTTGGGCTCCAGGCCACCCCTTTTGCACCCACAGCTTACTTCTGCAGAGCTAAGCTATATACCCTATTGGATCAGAAGTGCCAGCCTGTGAGCTTAGAGGCAACCATAGCCACCAATATAAAGATTCTCCTATCCTTTGATGGAATGAAAACAGTCAGTTGCAGAGGAATAAAGAGTTATCATCTTTCAGGACATTTATCCAACATTTTATTGAACCCCACTACTTACTAGACTAGACATCACTGTAGTCGAGAGAAATTAGTAACCAGAAGATAAAGACACTATGCTCAAAGTTCACGTCTTATTTGCCTTGGGTCAGGAAGATCATGTCAAAAGTATGACAAGAGGACACTGGACCATGGATAGAGATCAAGACACTACCAAACAATATTGGACAAAACTCACATTCAAGACAGTAAAGGTAATAAAACCAGTAGTTCTACGGGAATGGCTAGAAGACCAGACCAATATGGGCTGAGTGTAAATTCCATGAATGCTACATGACAAAGATCAGGGAAAACACAGCAGGGGAAAAGATAGTATTTAGTTGAAAAGGCACAATGTTGGGGCCACATGGTGGTACACTAGTAAAATATGATACTCTGAAAGACTGCAAGGCTGACCTACATGGGAAGGTTCCAGGTTCGTGTCCAGAGACCTCCCTAAATATAGCAGGCACAAATACACCAATATTCTGGGGCAGGTTGAGGATAGGGTGGATGATGTCAGCAAGGCACTGCTGAGAATGCTGTCCCTCTGCCCTGCCAAGCCCACTCACATCCCCTCGCCCCCCACCTCCCAGTTTCTTTAGCTCATGGAACAAATACACTTAAATTAAAAAGCACAATCTATTCAAAATTAAATCTCTGCTATCAAACCACTTACTATGTGCATAATTAATCATTGTTGGATAATAATGCCTCTGCTAACTCACTTTACTTACTTACCTCGGCATTGTCACTTGGCATTGCCTTGGGTCAGGAAGATCATGTCAAAAGTATGACAAGAGGACACTGGACCATGGATAGAGATCAAGACACTACCAAACAATATTGGACAAAACTCACATTCAAGACAGTAAAGGTAATAAAACCAGTAGTTCTACGGGAATGGCTAGAAGACCAGACCAATATGGGCTGAGTGTAAATTCCATGAATGCTACATGACAAAGATCAGGGAAAACACAGCAGGGGAAAAGATAGTATTTAGTTGAAAAGGCACAATGTTGGGGCCACATGGTGGTACACTAGTAAAATATGATACTCTGAAAGACTGCAAGGCTGACCTACATGGGAAGGTTCCAGGTTCGTGTCCAGAGACCTCCCTAAATATAGCAGGCACAAATACACCAATATTCTGGGGCAGGTTGAGGATAGGGTGGATGATGTCAGCAAGGCACTGCTGAGAATGCTGTCCCTCTGCCCTGCCAAGCCCACTCACATCCCCTCGCCCCCCACCTCCCAGTTTCTTTAGCTCATGGAACAAATACACTTAAATTAAAAAGCACAATCTATTCAAAATTAAATCTCTGCTATCAAACCACTTACTATGTGCATAATTAATCATTGTTGGATAATAATGCCTCTGCTAACTCACTTTACTTACTTACCTCGGCATTGTCACTTGGCATATCAGGAAGGAAGAGAGAAAGAAGCAGACATTATCGCCTACCTTGTAAAATAGACTTTCACAAGTCTTGACTGAAAGTATGTCATTAAATCTCCTTTACGATAAAGAACCTAGTCAATAATCTCATTATTCTCTCTAGAATATTTGCCAACTTAATTCATAAATTATATTATTTAATTTTTCTACCCTCAAGAAACTGCCACAAATCAACAACTCCTGCCTACAAAGACCGTATCTTAAAAACAGAAATCTGTGTACTGTTTTGATCAGTACAGAATGAGGTGCTGATAACATAAAAACACATCAATGAGCTGTTACAGTGTAGATAACCAAGTCGTCGCCTAAAATGTTAAAGGCATGATTAAGGTCTCTATTAAAAAGGAATTCATAAAGGCATCAATGGAGAGAAGGAGGCATCACCAAATCACAAATATTTAATGCAAAGACCATTCTCACAGAACTCAGTCAATTTAAAGAACAAAATAATCCAAAGGAGCAGAGTATGTTACCAACCAATTACAAGCATCAGTTGATGCAAACCTGATGGAGAAAACAGGCAATCCTGGATAAAGAGGATTTATGACTATTTGACCTTAAAATCCAGTATCTGAATACCTCTGATATCAAGCTAATTCTAGAATATCATAAGTGGTAATGAAAGCTCTTAGTTTCTATTCTGAAATAAAAATTTTAGAGAATCTTTATCAGCCTACATTTTTATACATTATTTTACATTTGCGCCATTGATATTCAAGTTAAAAAGAGTCTCTGTCAGTCTCTCAACTAGTTAATGAAATAATGACTGTAATAACAAAATAAATCATAGCTCCAGCTTCACTTGAACATCACTTATAAGTATTGTATGAAATGCTTTACATATGTCCTCCCAATTAACATTTCCTAATACTCTTTTAGATAAGTACTGTTATCGACCTCATTTTACAGATAACCAAAAGCATAGAAAAGCTAGGTTATTTAACCGAAGTCACACATTAGGGTGAAAGAGGGTTAGAACCTAGGAAATTTGTTCCCAGAGTTGTTGCACTTAAACATTGCCTTATACCACTGCTTACCATCTTTGGCTTTTGTGTTAGTGGGGTCTCCTAACATCTACTACATAGCAACATCGACAAAAGGTGGTGTCTAGACTGGAAATGTTATTAGATGAGGGGTCAAGTGACATGGATTATAGCAAAAACCTCTGTGCCCTTGGGCACCTCATTCTACTTCCCTAGACTTTCCATGTGTATAAAGAGTGGTCTGCATTGAACTATCTTAAATATGATTTTTATGTAATACAAAGGTGGATGAGTTGTTTTTTCACTTAAATCATAAGTTTTTATCTCTAGCCCAAACTTCTGTCTTTACTCTAAATTCATAAATCCAAGTTTTCACTTGACATCTCCGTTGGGTGTCTAATATTTACCTCAACACACCAAGTCTGAAATGAAATTCTTCCTTCTCAACCCCAACACAAGTCCCCCAACCCACCGACTTACCTACTTCACTAAAGAGAACTCTCTTCTACCACTTTTTCAGGTCCCAAACCATTTATATTTTTTCTTTAAATTGTCAGAGGGTGTGTGCACTTACCAGAGATAGACATGTACAGAGCACCCACCATGAGGCGTGGCCATGCCACCATCTCTTCTCATCAATTTCTCTACTTTTTAAGGACTTAAGGCATGTGCTCAGCATGTTTTTCAAGCCACCAGGGCCAGGATTTAAACCACCATCAGCTATATAGGATTCAGCTCCTTTAACCAGTAGGCTATGGTGCTGGCCCTATGTTCCAATATTGATTTCCTTTTATCATGCCGTACATCCAATCTCTTGGTAAATGATCGTATATATGTTTTTCAACATATATCCTGAATCAAACCATCTCACACCACCGTAACTACCCTACCCAAAACCACAGCTACACAAATTCTACTATCTTTCAGTTGAATTACTGCAATAGTTTCTAACTCTTCCCAACCCTCAATCCAGGGCTTCCTCCCTTGCTTCATAGGGCAAGGACCAGAAAGTTCCTTCTAATATCAAAGGCCTTCCTGTTTTTCCTTTACGTAGACTCTCACTCAGAATAAAAACACATTCCATAGCTAATGAAGCCCCAGGTAACCTGGTCCCTCAGCCCAGCCTGCTGGCCCTCCCCATGCCTACTCTGCTGAGCTTACCCCACTGGCCATTCTGGCCTCTTCTTTGATCTTCAATCACTGAGAGCACTCTCCCTTTCTAAATTTGACACCTCTCTCTGTTTAGGACACTTTCTTTAGACATCTCTCAACTTTAAGGTCTTAGCTCAAATGTCACATTACAACAAAGGCTTGACCATTGTACAAAAACTCCTTCCCATTGACAAACTCTACCCTTAATTTATATTTTTCTTTCTTCATGATACAGCACATGTGGACACATGAGAGAGAGAGAGAGAGAGAGTGTGTTTGTGTGTGTGCATTATGTGTGTAAAAGTTCTGACTGTGTCATGGTCTCTTTTCTCCAATCCTCCAGTCTGTCAGATCTTGGGCACTAGTGTGTGTACCCCATGTTTCAGGATGATCCTGACAGGCACGTGGGATTGGCTTCTCTTAAGCAGTATATTACTGCTGTCCCACAGAACCAGTCCCATCCTAATTTATCTTAATAACATTTGCTACAACCTGGATTCCTCATACCAGCATCCCCTCATTAAAATGTTAGCTTCATGGAACTAGGGAATTGTTTGCCGCTATGAATCCACAGCCTATACAGTATCCGGCACATAGTATATTCTCAATAAATACTCATAAACATATGAACAACTAGCAAATAATCATTATGATGTGTCAGAATGATTATGTGCCACCAAATGCTTGGCTGCAAACAAGAATCAATTCTTTTCATCTCTACACATTTTAGTTTACACTTATCTAAAAGATAATATTTATTCAATAGCATTTATCAAACAAATGAAGGTATTTCCCCCCTTGAAATATACCAACTACTGTTCATAGCAGATTAAGAGCTAGTAAATTCAAATGTCATGTCTCTAAGTCTACTGTGTGGTAGGCTGGTGAAAGCACACCCTTTTGCTCAAGAGAGAACTGTTGACTAAAACAGCCCTAACAGACCTCAAAAGCAAGCCACAGCAAATGCTGCCATTTAAAGGAGGGGATAACTATCAATTGTCATTTTTTAAAAAATCATTAAAATTCAAGCTTCATAATGTAGCTTTTTTTTTTTTTTAAAGCACTTTTTCTTCTTAGGAAAAAAAAGTAGAAAAAAGGCGAGTTCACCTTAACTATCATGTGTAAGTTTATAGTTATATAGAACTTCTGCTTAAAGAAATCATTGTTCAATATCTTTTCCTTGAATAACAACTGTACTTAAACATAAGAACTTGCCAATTCAAAATCTATTTATCAATTGTACCTATTTCTTTATTGGATATATTTGGTATTTACTTGATTCTGGGAGCTTTTACTAGTACTAGTGTTAAAAAAAAAAAAAAAAAAAAAAGCTGTCCTAGTCCATTCTACTTGAGAATCTAGGCAATGAGAAATAATCAACTCGATCCATGCAGACATAGCCATCATCTATAAAACATTAGAGTTAGCAAAAAAGATGACAACCATCTGGAAGCTTTAGGTTTTAACTAGTAGGCTTTTCTTTGTCCAAGTCAGCAGCTAGTGTCAAGAATCAAAGTTTTGTATTTTTAGTTCTACCCTGAATTATTTCAGAAAATTCAAACAGTGGAAAAAAACAGATTTAGAGATTTAGATAAATTATATTCTGTGGAAAAGATAAAGATCAGTCATAAAAACAGTGAAAACCAAAGTAAAATTATTCTCCTAAAAAGCTGCCAAACTGGTGAGACCAGCAATTGGCATAATAGCTATGTCGCTGAACTCCCATGTAGCTGACCACGGTTCCAGTCCAGGACCTGGTGGCTTAAACTCATGCCAGGCACGTGTGCGTGCATGCCCACGATCCCAAGAGGAGAATGTAGGAGAAGGGATTGCAGTGTGGCCATCCCCCCCACCCCACCCCCAGGAGAGGGGGTGATTTCTCGCTTTCTATCTCTCTGTGTATCTTTCTGGCAAGCGCACGCACCCTATAGGAAAAAACTCTCAAAAAAAAAAAAAAAAAAAAAGCCGCCAAACTGGAGAAGCAGAAGAAACCCTTCAGTGGAAATTTACATTTGATGCTTTGCTTCCAACCAAGATGAAGTAACAGGAACTGGATTTAACCTGCTGCCTGAAACTAACAAGGAACTGAATAAATTATAAGAAACAATGGTTTTCCGGATGGTGGACTTGAGGTATGAAAGGACAGTGATCCTTAAGAGAGAGCATACATATGAAGTGATCCTCCTGACTGCCTCAGCTTACTACTGCCTTAATGTGTCTACATGGAGCATTGGAGGAACCAAAATAGAACCCAGTAGACTATAAATCATGGGAACAAGTCTGAGGAGACCAAGACAGCTTAGAGTTTACTGTAAATAGTAGAAGAGGGTGAAGCTACAAAGGGAGAACCACAGAGGTTCTGCTTTGAGTATTCAGGGGAATTCTGACCAGTGAACAAATTGGAAGAAACTATTAGGTCATCAAAAAAGTCATGATGCATTTTTGCTTAAAAAAAAAAAAAAACAGAAAAATATGTCATAACTTTTCTGATGACTCAATACTAAGTCTAGAGAAAGAGACACCCTAAAGAATTAGAAGGAATAGGATCCTGAACTCACACAGGGGATGTTTCTACTGTCAAACTGGAAAACCTTTTAATTCATGGAACACTAGGAGAAAAAGGTTTTGCTTCAGTAGTGACACAGTGAGGCAAAAGTAGCCCTAATCTAAATGCCACTATGTCAGGCTAATAAATTTTAAAAGCAGAAACTAGGAGGATCAAACTAACTTTACTGCATGCCAGAAGATTAAAAATTATTTATAGATATTCTGAGGCCAGCAAGTGGAATGGTAGTTAAGGGTACTGGACTCCCACATGGCTAATTCTAAAAAAAAAAAAAAAAAAAAAAAAAAAAAAGTTCAACCTGAAACCCTAACAAGACAGTTCAACCTGAATACCTAACATGATGTCTGATACAGAGGAGACATTCAAAACTGGTTATTTTCCATTCCTTTTATTAGTTACTGTGTTTTAGTTTTCCTTCTAAAACAAGACATTTAGCATCCCAAACAAAATCTAGTATTTTCCCTCCAAAATTTAACAAGGCTATCCCTAAAAGAATTTAAAATACTGATCATCTTTGGACCAGCCTTGTTTTTGTTTAAATGTTAAGGGAAGCCTACAAAAAGAGATAAAAGACATATTCCCCTGGACTGTAGTGAAAGCTTGTTACCATTCAATGTTAAAGCCACTGGGTTCATCCCCTGACTGTAAATAGACTCCACACAAATCCAAACAATCCTCAACAGGCTACTTACCTTCCCAATAACTCTTAATATTCTGTCCAATCCGCATAGGCTATATAACATTACATTAGTTCAGAAATACTTTTGGGTATTGGATTTCAGTTGGACTTCCACACTGTCAAACCATTACTTCGGTAGAAATATGAGAGGTAGTCACTGATAAATAATACATGAGAGTAATACCAATAATACTTTTAAAAACAAAAGCCAAGTGTTAAAATTTATTGGGGAGTCGTTAACAAAAAGGAAGAAAGAGTTCTAGCTTTTCAATATATACTTCACTTTCATCTTGAAGTTTCACAAGAAGAAAGTTGATATTTCAATTTGGATTTTTTTTAAGAATAATTTTATTTAACTTTATTTATTTATTTATATTAATTTGACTAGAGAGGAACAGAGAGAGAGAGAAAGTGAGAAAGGAAGCTGCCAGGTCTGAGGCTCGAACCATGGTCGGTCATGTGGGAATCCAGCACCCTTAATTACCATGCCACCTGCCATCCCCTCAATTTGGATTTTTTAATAATTTAAAAATCTACTCAAGTTTTCATCTCGTCAAGAAAAACTGAGGTTACCACATACCACTAAAATCCAAATTCTGAAGCTAGAACATCTACAGGTTGTTTTTCTTTAGTTTAATATTTCAAAGTTAATAATTTCTGAATGGGGCATTTTAAACATAAATCAGTGAAATGAAAAAAAATCCCTTGAGACTTGGCAATATGACCTATCAAGTACACAGAACTAAGAATAAAATATGGCCATTCTCCATAGTCAAAAAAATCTAACAAGCAAGACAGCATAAGGCACACATGTATATTAATACTACATAACACTGTACTATACAATACTATGCTTACACACAGAACAATGACTGTAGCACTAAACATAAGGCCCAATGAGAAGGCAAAACTGGGGCGAGAGGGAGTTGTCAAGAATGGTATCATGACTGAGTCAGGAATTCTTCAAGGTTTGGGGGACACAAGAATTTTTAAAACTCTTGAAGATAAACCAAGACATTTTAGCGGCAACATTTATTATGATGCTGAAGGGGAGGTTTAGTAGCACCAGGTTACAAGATGCTTTAAAGTTTCTGTGTACACATTAGTTATACTCCTCAGATGAAAAATTATCAGTTATACTAAATCACAGCTTCTTTTTAAATGACTTCTTTAACTGACGAGAAGAGCCAGGAAGAACAAAAGAGTTAGAAAAAGAACATGTGGATTTGACACCTTCTGATGCTAATTTCTGAAATAAGATATCTAAAAATGATTGCAATCATTTTTAGAAACATCATTAATAGGTCAGAAAGAGATCAGAGAAAAGAATGACATTTTCTAATAATAAAAAAATTTAATTTGGTTTTGGCTGCAAACATTTTTTCAATAAAAATTTGGGAGTATGAAGAAAAGAATCTTTGGACCTGCTCAAAATGAAACTATATTATATGAGATGATTTGATATCTCTATGAAAAATAGGCATTTTTTAAAAAAGAAAAAAATCTCCTCTCTGGACTTACTTTTAATTAAAACCAAAAAAAAAAAAAAAACAGGTTTACCCAACTAGAAAGTTCTATTTACAGAGATTTCTGTCTATACATATTTACTTTTCATTAAGTTTTTAGAGGTTTTTGCCTTAGGGCATATGTGTTCACTGGCAAGAGAGACAGAGACAATGAGAGGGAAAGTGAGAAATCATCCCACAAGGATCCCTTCTCTGTCCTCCTCCCAAGAACTTGGGCATGCATGCATACAAGCCTAGTGTGATTCTGAAGCCACCGGGTTTGGGACTTGAACCATGATCGACCCTGTGGGAATCCAACAATGTAACCACTATGGCATCTGCTGTCCCACTATACACACACACACACACACACACACACACACACACGTATACACACACATAATATATAATCAATATATAATATATACATTATTGTAACATAGCTTTTAACTTCCAATATCTAATATTCTCACAGAATGCTCTATAAATACAAGTAATGTTGCATTTGATAGAATTTTGAACTTCTAGTCAATGTTCACACCTATCTCCTTTCTTGGACATATAATGTATTTGTCACGATGGATTTAGTTGAAAGTGATTGCAAAGTTATACTATCTTAGTGAAGGATCCCTAGGCCTGGGTTGGGTCAGACGGTTTCTAACATACCATGCATGCCATGTGCATCTTTGCATTCTGTTGTGATGCCCCAGACCCAGCCCTGAATGATTATACAAGAAGGCTTACAGCTCCCACTTACCCACCCACAACAATGCTGTTTCCTCATATAGAAGCAGCTGGGCTTCTACTTCCACCCCCTTCTGCCACCCCCCATTGATATGTCCCTGAGTTCATTTTACCCTCCTCTCCAATATTATTACTAGTCTCTTAACTCTTCCTCTCAATATTCTCATTTTACAGTTCTACAGACTAAGGGCTAAGAACATCTATATGGCTTATATCAAATATAAAGTCAGTTTCTTTGAAGTCAGTTGACACAACACACCCCCTTTTATTCCAGTTTTTAGTTTGGCTTCTTAATTCACCAACCTCACAGGAGTTAAAAGGTCAAGAGGAAAGCCAGTTAAATGCTACAATTCCCCTACCCAGTATTCATTCATTACAATTATTATTATTCCAAAGAACTCATATATAAAGCAGCGCAATTCTCTTAACCATTCAAAGCCTGGAACTAATCAAGCACTAATTCTCACTGCCCAGCCATCGTTCAAGAAAAGCAAAGGCAGGCCATAAACCTGACTAATTATAGCATAATACTTGGCCCTGTGCAAGACCCTGGGGTGTTGTTTAGAACCTGCTTTCAGACCAGGTTCAAGGGTTTGAAGTTCAAGGGAAGGACAAGCAAGGTGTCACAACAAACTTCACTGCTGCAGATCATGACCCAAGACAAAACACAAGTAAAAATATCCTTGCCCATTTCATTCTTATGACTTAGTGCACACAAGGAATTTTTAAACGGATTTTTCTATAAGAAAATTAAAATCATTCCACTCATTTCCTCCCACTCTGATTCCTATTTTTCAAAAGTCTACAAAGTAACTAGTCTCTCTTAAAAAAAGAAAGTACCACTAATTCATATAACTCCAACCAGTTAATATCCAGCTTAATTACACAGTGTTGTAGGCATATTAATAATAAAGAGAGGGCTCTTTCCAAACACTTGACAATACTCAACATACAACACATGAGGTTTTATTTCAAACTCTGCTTGTTTTTTCACTCAGTGGAATGCACAGAATCACTAGATCTTGCAAACTCAGCCATATCTATCAAAACCTGTGGAGAAAAATCCCAGAGAAAAGCAGTTTCAGCAAGTCATCATGACACACCTTGAGCAGATTATTTGGGCTGGGAGACCAAGAATGTAGGTAAAGAGTGGAGAAGTGAAAATCGCCATATGAAGCAAGGACCATTCCTGGAAGAGGAGGAAATGGTGCTGGAGAAAAAAAGGACAAACATGCAGGAGGTCACCTTATGAGCCTTTGCAACTCCACTGTGTGAAGCTGCAAGGTATTTCTTATCAGGTTTTTAATTTTATTTTTAAATTCACATGAGTGTGTGCACATTCCTGGGGGGGGGGAAGGTGGGAGAAAGAGAGGTACTCTTGTCTTGACAGGGGTTCATCATGCCATGATCCCCTTCCCTCAGCCCTCCAAGCTCCCCCAGATCTTGGAATAACACATGCATCTAGTATGTTTTCAGGATCAGAACCCACAGAAGTCAACCAGAGGCTTGCAGCACCACGGTCTAGTGCACAAAAGCCTGCACCACCAAGGCTAGGCCTCACGGGGCATTTCTTCTGAAGTGTTCCTGTGAGGAAAGCAGGCACTAAATACGTATTCACAACAGTGAGTATCTTCACTGCACAAAATAATGACTTGTTCAACACTGGGTTTGGGACTGCAAAACCTTATATTCCTCAGGTAATGGTTAATACTATCTTCCCCTTCCAAAATGATGGCACCTGTCATTATATACATTGTAAAGCTCCATGTGTCCCTGCCACAAGTGACCCCTATTTCCAGAGAAAAGAACCTTGGTTCTCCATGTATTTCCATCATGAAGAGGCTGACCTTGTTGCCAAAACAATACAAAAGTTATGATTACAAGGGGACTTCCAAAAGTCATGGAAAAACGGAATTAAAATGAGTTTATTTCTATGCAATAAAATTTTGAAACCCAAGTATATTTTTTTCATCATAAGCATTTTTCATGAACTCTTTCAAGGCTCCTCTTATCAACTGACTTCCAACTTAGAATCAGACAGTCCTGATGTTCCTCTTTTCTAAATGAGGCTCTGAAATGAGAATTACAGACCAAAGAGTTCCACGAATTAACTAAAAACAAGAATGTATTTACTAGTTGTGGGAATTATTTTAATGCAATGTTTTTAATACAATGTATTTTTAATCCAATGTTGGATTTATTAACCTCTGCTCACAAATCTTTTTAATTAAGCATAAATCATCCACTAAACTTACTTTACATTTACTTAGAATTTTTATTCCAAAAATCTTAAGGTTAATTGTAAACAACAATAAAATAGGCTATATTTCCAAAGTCTTTGTACTACCCCAAAAAGGAATAAAGTAATTTAAAATACATGTTTTTATAGGAAGTTAAAATAAACTTACTTTAATTTAAAAAGGAACTACAGCTTAACAACATGTGAAGCAAAGGAGAATAAAGGTATGAAAGTAAGAAGCCAGGAACAGACCTGGCTTCCCAAATTTACTCCATGTGTTTCTACATATTGCAAAAGATGAAATAGAGAATTGGCTTTAAACGTTCCCTAAAGAAGGGTAAAGAGGGAAATGTGATTATTGGCAAGAATATCAGTGTCTACAAGATGAAAACCAAAAAGCTAGCAAAGGAGAAGCACAAATATATCTCACACTGAGGTCAGAAAAAATGTTCCCTCCTATCTTCAATCAAATTGCACTCTGCAAGCATTGATTCCGAAAGGCGGGAGGGAGGAGGTGGCAAGAGATAAGGTAGGTGAAATCAGGTAAGACTTCAGCTCCTCTACCCCCTTTTAGGAAGAGCAGCTGTGCTTATTTTCACATAATTGGCCTCTCTTTTAGATATTACTGGGAAAGGAGGTTACATGACTTCATTTCAAAACAGCAAATTGACAACTATTGATAAGAGTCACGTTCGCGAGATGAGTCACTGAGACTCAGAGGAACAAATTAGAATTTCTCTTTATGTACCTATAAATTAATAGGTACATATTTAAAAATGTTAAACATATAGTAAATACATAAATCAATACATATTTTAAGGGTTAATATAAATATATTTAAAATGAATTAAGCTCTCCTAATGATTACTATGTGAATTCTCATCAGTGTATTCCCTACCTACAGCGTATGACAATGAACTGGTGAGACATTTAGAGAGTAGAGAGGATCTGCACCCCTGGGGAAAGGCTTCACATTCAGTTTTTCCCTTTCAACTTATGGGGAAAGACTGCAGTGACCTGGCCCTAGCTAAGTAGATTTACAAACCAGATTATATTGATTTAACTAAACTCGTTTACAAAATGGTCAAATGGCTTAAAAGATCTCTGCAAGGAAAACATGGATTAAGGATAGCACTATTAACATAAGCACATGTAAACAAACAAATGATGGTAAAACTGATTTTTTCAGTTTTATTTTAAACAGCCATATCTTATAGGTAAACACAAAGATCTAATCATATCTGAAAGGTGACAAAACCAAATCACACACACGAGGTTAAAATAATGGAGAGAACTATACAAAATACCCAATATTGTGAATAATGACTTGAGTCCAAACTCTGTCTTGTTTCTTGGGTATCAGCCATTAAAATCAAAGTCCAACTTTAACTACTTAGGTTAGAACTCATCAAACTGAATACTTTTTAAGGGCTGCAATATGTTGTACATAAATTATAATAACAATGGGGCAAAAGATAATAAACTACCAACCTTCAAATATCTAATAGCACAAAAAATTAAGCTAAGGTTAAAAATAATGAAGCAGGCTAGCTCAGTAATGCACTGCTCAAAAAAAAAAAAAAAGATTCTATATGGCAAGTGCAGTTCAAATCCCGGCCTGGTCAGACTGGAAATACACTGGGCATGTGTTGAAGTGCCCAAGATCCAATGGGCTAGAGGATTGCAGGTCAGGGATCATAAAGTAACCACACCCTGTGGAGAATACCTTTCTCTCTCTGCCCCCCTCCTACGGAGGGTGTTCCTCTTTCTCTCTCTTCCTCCCACACAAAAACTATATCATGAATAAAGAAAAGCATTTAAAAGCATGAAGTATATTTAATCCCATTACTGCCACTAAACACATGTAATTATAAGATTAAAAGCATTTTACATGACTAATAAAAAGTTAAATGAGAGCCAGCAGGCGGCATGGTGGTTAAGGTGCTGAGATCCCACATGGTTGACCATGGTTCAAGTCCTGTACCTAGCAGCTTGAAATCACACTGTGTGCGTGTACATATTTGCCCAGAGTCCAGAGAAGAATGCAGGAGAAGAGATTGTGATATGACCATCTTTCCTGGAGGGTGATGTCTTACTTTCCTTGTCATTATATCTCTCTCTGGCAAGTGCATGTGTCCTATAGCAAAAACTTTAAAAAGTTAAATGATTTTTAAAAAATTATTTTAACTGTATTTCATCCTATTAAAATGTCTGTTTTTGTAACTGTTTTATATTGTACGTAATAAGAGTATGTAGAACATAGATAGAAACTGTAAATAAAAATATTGGGCTGGCCAGATAGTATGGTAGTTAAGGCAGCTGGATCCCCCATGGCTGAATATGTGGTTCAAGTCCTGAATCCTGTGGCTTGAAAAACACTCCAGGTACATGTACATGGAAGCCCAAAGAGGAGAATGGAGGAGAAGGAATTGTAGCGTGGTCATTCCCCTGGAGGGTACGTTCTCACTTTCTCTCCCTCTCAGTCACTCTATGGAGGGCACACATGCTCTATAGTAAACAAAAACAAAAACAAAAACAAAAAACATGTTGGGAGTATATACTCAATTTTTTTTAACCAGTCGAGTTTCATTATTATAAAAGGTATTGTATGAACTGTATATGCAGAAGTTTATGAAAATATTTGGATAGGTACTTGAAGAAAAAGGCAGTGACAAGCTGACAAGTGCCTTAACTTTGCTTCTCTCCACCCAACCCACCACACCTCTGCTTTTTTATTCCTCTACCTTTATCCCTACACCATGGTAGATGTACTTTCATAATGTACATAGTATAGGTGATTATTTGTTTTTAATAAATTATTAAAACTGTTATAAGGAATAGCAAACATCTACTTTCTCTACTCTAAGAAGGTTCCAAAAGTAATATAAAGTGGTGACATAATGTAATATTGCCTAAATTTTCTTAATATGTACCACCTTAGCATAACTCACATTAAATTTAATTTGTGACCTTTCATCTAAACTACCCCGCTTGATAAATCTTTGATACGTCTTTTCAGCCCTTTAAAATGAGTATTCTCCTGAATGGGGATCCCACAGATTAAATTTGTCACCTGCTCCCTATTTTATTAACCCAATCATGAACATATTAAATATTCAGCCCCCTTGAGCAAAGGCTTCATGTAGCCAATTCACAGAGCTTCAATCAAACAAGAGCCTTGATTATAGGTTTGTTTGCTATCATGTAGGGGTTGTGGATAGATAATGAGCAAGAAAACAATGAAGTAAGCTGGATAGGAGAGAGTGGTAGAGAAGGAAAGAAATTCTTTTTTTGAAAATCTGAAAGTGGGTACTATTCACTTGCAAAGATCAAAGTCTACTTCCTCTCTCCACATTTCTAAGGATCACACTGTCCTGAAAACCTGTCTTCTGGGAATGGGAAGTGAGGGCAAGGAGCAACACTTCAGAGAGGAGGGGAAAAGCTCTTGCCAAGTCATAGGTCAAAGCTCTGGAGGAAAAGGCTTATCTGAATGAAAGATTAAACTCCACTCCATGGACATCTGGGGTTTCCTAGTCTGATTGGCCTAAATTTCAGAAGATTCGGGAAGACAACCTTGTTTTGATCACTCAGGACATTTAGAAGCAAATGAAACCACAAAATGCTTTTAAACACATGTATCAAATTCACACACATAAAATTACTCTGCATCAATGTAGAATTTTTTAAATGCCATGAATATAAAAATCATTATGGCAGAATTCAGAAATCTACTCTCTCCTGTCAAATCAAGGTGTGCAATAATAATCTATGTTTTCCTTCATTTTCATTGCACAGCAAAAGCAATACACATTATACCAATTTAAGATATGATATAATTCAAGAGAATTCTTACAGCTCTGACTACCCAACTCTGTATGCTCAAAGGAGACTCACTGGTGAATTTAAAAGGGATAGCTGACTAAAGCAATCATTTTTTAAATCATTAAAAACTGATTTAAGGTTTTAGATAAACATAAACATGTTAAAAGGGAAAACAAAAAGATGAAGAGTGTGAGATGTGGAGATTAATAAGTAGTTTCAGAGCTACTTTCCAATTGCTTTGTCTAAAGTGTTGAAAAACCTTCGTGTTCGGATTCTACTCTCATGGTACACATATAACCACTTATAACTACTGCCCCCAGAATCTATACCAACGCAGAACAAGAACAGAGATTATAGATTTAAGAGCCAACAAAATATTTTCCAGTGAGTTTTAAAAGAAAAACTTAGAAAATTATGGTACAAGGAAAAGAATTAAGATTATATCCAAGGTGAAAGATAGAAGATTCACAACAATCGGAGAACTACAGATGCTGGCTCTCAAGTCCATGTGACACACTTTGCAGTTGGGCAGAGTAAAAAGCACATTCTATTATACAAAGAGCTGCAAGCTCTTACGTAAAGACAATTTCATTTGCAGCACCTTGGAGAAAAAAAAATAGATGTCTTTCTCATGCTTGATTTTTAAGTCACTTAAAGGTCAAGCGCAAAATCTAACAAGAAATGAATGGTTTGAGTTCATCAGTTTATTGAAATACAATAAAAATCTTAATGAGACACCAGCTCAGATCTATTAGGGAGACTACCATAAAAAATTTTTAAAAAAGAAAGTAACAAATGTCGCCGAAAAATGTAGAGAAATTAGAACCCGCCATATCTGTTGGTGGAAATGCAAAATGGTTCAAGACACTACAGAAAATGTATGGTGGTTCCTCAAAAATTCAAAATAGAATTATTATATGAGCTAGCAAATCTGCTTCTGGATATGTACCCAAAAGGATTGATAATAGGGTCTCAAAGAGATGTCAATGCATATATGTTCACAGCAACATTCACAACAGCTAAAATATGGAAGGAACCCAAGAAGCCAATGACAGATCAATGGAAAAGCAAAATGTAATATATATACAGAATGGAATATTACTCTGCCTTTAAAAAGAAAATTCTGACATATGCTACAATATGAAGGAACCTTGTGCTAAAGAAAATACACTAGTCACAGAAAAACAAATACTATATGATTCCACTTACACAAGGCATTTAGAGTAGTTAACATGATAGAGACAGAGAGCATAATAGAAGGGTGTTTTCCAAGAGCTGTGGGGAAGAGGAAATGGGGAGTTTAATAGGTATAGAGTTTAAGTTGTGCGAGAAGAATTATAGAGATGAATGGTGGTGATATTTGCACCTTACTAATTAATGCCACCGAACTTTTACTTAAAAGTGGTTCAGATGGTAAATCTTATGTGTATTTTTACCACAATACAAAAGCTAAAAAAAGGAGATGTATTTCTGATACCTTTTAATCCCACAGGTCCAGGTCCTACTGCACCACTTTTTTTATTTTTTTACATTCCTTCATTTCACACAAATGAATACTTTCCAGTATGAAAAGAAGATGGAGCTAAAAACTAACCACCCCCATATCTGCGGGTGTCTTTCCCACAAAGTGACGATGATCACACACGTGTAAATCATCATTTCCGATAACTACCACTGTGGATGAAGTTGAGGCTACAACCTCACAGAAGCAACGGCTGCGTGTGCTTTGGAAACAGCGGCATCCTGTCCTGGCTGTCCTGTCCAAGCCCTCAAGGACTGCAGAGGCAGGTCACAGGACCAGGCAGTCACAGAATTAAACCACACAGACATTCAGTCAGAAAGAGGATGACAGATACAAGACTGTCTCAGAGAACAGGGCTTCAGTTTAAGAGGTAGCTCAAGACAGATGCCGAGAAGCAAGAAGCAAACAAGGCCTTCCTTCAAGGAGCAGAGCCCTGGGCTGGCTACACACTAGCCTTTCTGTCACCTGCTTCCTTCCATCCCAGCCTTCCACCTTATACTGAGCAAGGATCAGCACACACAGCAAAGGCTGTCTAAGCTTGCTCTAGCCACTTAGAAAAATGTCTTTGAAAAAAAAATTTTGTACTGATTCATAGTAATATTTCCAGAATTCTACTTAGTGAAATATTATGGAAAGATGTTAATAATATTTCACACACAAAGATGCACATGATATAAAAAAAAAATTCACAGGTTCATTTGCTAGAAAAATTCCAAGTGACTTTGTTATATTAAATTTCATTGGGAATCTCCTAGATTGTAATAAGGGGATGGGGATGGACATGCTTACTAAGCATTTAAGCTGAAGCCATACCAGCATTAGTCTGTCTCTCTCTCTCTTAAACAAACGTTATCTTATTCTTTAAGATAGACTTAGGCAGTAGTTAACATTATACAGTACATAGATGAGGAAACCGAGGCCCAGAGAGATCAGAATAACACAGCTAATAGGTTTTAGGAGAACCCAAACCCAGATCTGATTCTAAAGTATGGTTTTTTTTTCTTTATTCATCCATTCATTCAGTGAGCTAGCGAATACTTACTGAGCAGAGGACAATTCTAATAGGTATTGTGTCCTAATAATGTTGACAATTAAGACCACCCTCTTTCCTCTCATCACCTTTTATATTTTTAGAAATTTCAGATTTACAGAAGTTGAAAGGAATCATAACAAGGATCTATCCTTCTTGCATACGAAATTCATTTTGTACAAAACAATGTGGACTTAAAAAGTGGAGAAGAACATAAGGGAGTCATGAAAGTGAGAAAAAGCACTCGAAACATTCTTAAGACAATTTGAAAGGACAGTTCTATAAGGCAAAAACAATGCTAATTTCTTACATCTTATATTTTAGGCCAGTTGTCAATGTTTGGATAGTTACTAATTCTTAGTATCTCTTGGAGAAGATATTGTAATTACTATCTATCAAGATGTGCTAGGACCAGTAGTTGGCATGATGGCTATATTGGTGGATTCCCATGTAGTTGACAGTGGTTCGAGTCCTGGACCTGGTGGCTTAAACTCACGCCGGGCGCATGTGTGTGCATGCCCAAGATTCTGAGAGGAGAATGGAGGAGAAGGGATTGTGGCATGGCCGTCCCCCTGGTGGGTGATTTCTCACTTTCTGTCTCTCTGTCTCTCTCTTTCCAGCAAGCACATGCACCCTATAGCAAAAACTGCTCCAAAAAATAAATAAATAAATATGTGCTAATATATCTTCATCTCTGGTGCCAAACATAGTAATATAATAAGTGATATTTGAGGGCTGACTTTATACAATTGTACATGCAAATGTATGCATAAATAGCAGGACATATTCTATGCTTTTTGCAGTATCCTTCCTGATAGTACAATAGCTTTCAGTGTTTTTACATCATGTGAATACTCAGCTGGGCTGTATATCTACCTGATTGCCTTGCATCCCCAAAGATAGAGAAGTAAATAAGCAGAAAACTAATTAAGGTAGAGTACACCTAAAAGACATAGGGACACACAATTCCCCAGTTTCAAATAAACCACACTAGAGGAAGACATCTACAATACAATATCTTCCATGCTGGCCAAACCAAAAAAAAGACTGTCCTCAAGATCAAAGTTGTAGTTCAAGAGATTAAAGTTCTCTTGTGGTTGAAGAATAAAGTTATGTTATTGGGACTAGCAGTTAGCGTAATGGCTATGTCATTGGACTCCCATGTAGACGACCGCGGTTCGAGTCCTGGATCTGGGGGCTTAAACTCATGCTGGGTGCGTGTGCGTGCATGCCCAAGATCCTGAGAGGAGAATGGAGGAGATGGGACTGCGGTGTGGCCCTCCCCCCGGGGGATGATTTCTTGTTTTCTGTCTCCCTGTCTGGCTAGCCCACGCACCCTATAGCAAAAACCTCTCCCCCCAAAAAAAGGGATTAAAAAAAAAGTTATGTCGCTAGACAAAGCTCAGGAAATCAAGAATGGTGAGTCTGTGGTTGTTATGTACCAGCCTTTCTGTCCTAACTATCATCCTTCTGTCTTATATAACAACCATAAAAATGAAGGACTTTACTTGTTGATGGGGCCCCCAAGATATTCTCATAATCTATCTTCTACTTTGTGCTCTTTGCATCTTATCGGTACCCCCTAAGAGATGTAATACACAAAGAATATTGACCCTGCTCATGTTTTATAATTTAGCCAGGATAGGATTAGGAGGTGAAAAATATGAGCAAATCTTGAGAAGAAGAAAGGGAGACTGCCGAGAACATTTGTCACACATTTATGGGTATTTCAAATATTTTTCTTTTTTTCTCTTTTTTTTGGAGAGGTTTTTTTCGCTATAGGGCGCATGCGCTCACCAGACAGAGAGAGACATAGAGACAGAAAGCGAGAAATCACCCCCCAGGGGGGATGGTCACGCCGCAATCCCTTCTCCTCCATTCTCCTCTCGGAATCTTGGGCACGCATGCACACGCACCCGGCGTGAGTTTTAAGCCACCGGGTCCGGGACGCGAACCGCAGTCGACTATGTGGGAGTCCAGCGACATAGCCATTACGATAACTGCTGGTTCCCTTTCTTTCTCTTTTTAAGTTCATTTCTTTTTTCCATGAGACACTCACTGAAATAGAGAAACAAAGCATCTGACACCTCTAGCAGGACCTTTACATTGCAAGTCACCCCAGCCCTAGCCAGCCCCAGTTCATAAGCATACAAATGCCCCACGTGTTCAGGGAGGCCTCCAGACACTAACCCGGAACTTTTCCATGTGAGTCAGCCTTGCAGAGCACTGTATTACTTCTGTCCTGCACTTGGCCACTTCGTTTCATTTTTTAAGAGGAAGGACTACCTTGCCAGCCCTGAGTACTGTGACTTTTTCCTTCTCAGATCTTCCTTGCAGCAAGAGAGCAGCCTGTGAGATGAGGTTCCATCCAGCAGACACGAGTTTTAATTTGGGAATAAATGATGTGAGCAAATAAGCATGCCCAGGGCATCCATTTTGCTAGCACCAGTGACGGCATAGATGAGGGTTTGGAAGTCAGCTGTGGCAAGGGCATGTGGATCACAGGAGAGGCGATGTGGTTGTGGGGCAGCAGCAGCTCTCTTGTCAGACTAATCCTGTGGTTCTAGGAAATGTTCACGAAATTTAGCCTAGAGTACGTATCTGCATCCTTTCAGAGTTGATAAACCAGTTCATATCTCATAATAAATCCTAATTAAACTAGCAAGAGTGGATTCCATGATCTGCATCAAAGAACCCTGGCAGGTACAGGACTCTCTGGAATGGACTGTTTTGAAACTACTAAGGAACTCAGCCATCAAAGCAAAACTTTCATGCCAGTTGCATCCCAGTTACCGATCCTCCATCTCCATTAGAGGTTGCAGGGACACCAAGACAGTGTTTGGTTTGTTCAAGATTCTTTCTTTTTGTTTTTAACAGAGATTTTTGCCATGGGGCATGTGTGCTTGCCAGAGAGACTGAGAGAGAGATAGAGAGAGCGATATCATATCCCCCAAAATTGACACATTGAAGTCCTAACCTAACCCCTAGTGCCTCAAAATGTGACTATATTTGGAGACAGGACCTTCAAATAGATGATTAAGTTAAAAGAGATCATTAGGGCAGGTCCTAATTCTATCTGACTAGTTCCCTTATAAGAAGATGAATTTGGACACACAAAGACACTCCAGGGCACATGTGCACAGAGGGAGGACCACGGGAGGACACAGAGAGAAGGTGGTCCTCCGTGAGCCAAGGAGGAAGGCCTCAGGAGAAATCAAACCTGCTGACGCCTTCATCTTGATCTTCTTGCTTCCAGAACTATGCAAAAGGAAATTTCTGTTGTTTAAGCCACCCCTTCCATGGTATTTTGATATAGTAGCTCAAGAAGATTTATACAGCAATCATAGAGGGCATTCACTGGACCTGAGGCTATGAAAGTGGATTCTAACCTTACTCTGTCAGTAATCAGCATGCGTACCATTGTAACTATTTTTTTTTTTTTTTGAGAGAGACTTTTTTTTGCTATGGCGGGGGGCGGGGGCATGCACTTGCTGGACAGACTGAGAGAGAAAGCAAGAAATCACCCTGCAGAGGGGATGGTCACACCACAATCCCTTCTCCTTCATTTTTCTCTCAGGATTTTGGGCATGCACGTACACACACCTGACGTGAGTTTCAAGCCTTCATGTCTAGGACCTGAATCATGGTTGGCCACATGGGAGTCTAGCAATGTAACTATTGTGCCATCTGCTGTCCCTAGGATAACTAATTAAAACAATTTTGAATTCCTCTGTACAGACTCCCTTCTCCAGCTACGCTACAGGCACGGTCTCCTTAATTCCTACAACATGCCAACCATTCTCTCACACCAAGGTACCTACCAGCTAGAAGGCTCTCCTCCACACTCCTCATACAGTTGCCTCTTTCTCGCCCTCCAAATCTTGAGACTTTGTGTCTCTTTCTGAGAGGCATTTCTGACCACTACATCTATAAAGTTATTCAGTGACTTTCCTTGAAACTTCTTAGCACAATTTTATTATTTTTATTCTTCAAACCTCTTATAGCAATTTTAATGATTATTGTTTGCTTCCATTTTGCTGTCTTACCTAGTAAAATACAGACTCCATGAGAAAGAATGGAGAAAGGATACCATGTCTACCTCGGTGATCACTGTCTTCCCAAAGCCTAGCAGAGTGCCTGATGCCTAATAAACTCTTGACAAAAAATTGAATGAAACAGTGAACTGGCTCTTGAATTCTAGTTCACTGAATGGTGCTTGGCTGACTATGAAAATTCTCTAGGAATTTTAATATTCCCAGGCTCCAGTCCTAAGATTCTGACCCAGTTCACCTAGTATGATAGTACTTAATGAGCCTCCCATAATTCACATGCATAGCTTTACTTGGGGCCATTTGGACTAGATGACTTCAAAGGTCCATTTCAACACTATTTGATCTCTATGATACTTTCATGTCACAATAATATTTTCCTTTTCATACAAGCTATTCTAAGATAGAATACTGTTGGTGAGACTATTAAGTAAGAGTCAATAGCATTCATTGATCACCATGTTATATAACTGGGCATCCAAAAATGAACCTTTTGTCCAAAGATCAAAAAATGAGAGGGAACACTGGGCATTCCCACATGACATAACTGTCCAGAAAGGAGCTTCTGTCCAAGGACACAATAAATAAACACATTGACTCTCACAACTGAGACTAAAAGCAGATGCCCCAGGACATCAACTCTGGTTGTAATGGTTAATCTTAGGTGTCAACTTAAACACCCTGACAGCTGGTAGAACTTATTTCTGGATAGCTCGGTGTTTCCTGAGGAGATGGGCATCTGAATCAGTGGACTTGGTAAAGAACATCTGGCCTCACTGTGGGAGGGCACTATACAGTTGGCTCAGGGCCCAGAAAGAACAAAAGGCCAAAGAAAGGTGAATTATCTTTCCCTTTTTGAAAGTTGGGATATCCATTTTCTCCTGCCTTTGGACATCAAAACTCCAAGCTCTGATCTTGGGATTCCTGAGACTTGCACCAGTGGCCCCCAATTTTCAGCCTTTGACCCAGGGCTGTGATTTATACTGTTGGCTTCCCTGAGTCTAAGGCCTTTGGACTTGAATTGAACTAAATGCCAGGACCCAACGATCTCTAGATTGACAGTCCATTGTGGGACTTCTCAGCTTCCATAATCATAAGAGTCAATTCCTCTAGGGAACCAGCAGTTAGTGTAATGGCTATGTCGCTGGACTCCCACGTAGTCGACCGCGGTTCGTGTCCCGGACCTGGTGGCTTAAAACTCACGCCGGGCGCGTGTGCGTGCGTGCCCAAGATCCCGAGAGGAGAATAGAGGAGAAGGGATTGCGGCGTGACCATCCCCCCTGGGGGGTGATTTCTCGCTTTCTGTCTCTATGTCTCTCTCTGTCTGTCTGGCGAGCGCACGCGCCCTACAGTGAAAATCTCTCCAAAAAAAAAAAAAAAAGAGCAAATTCCTCTAATAAATCTCTTTGTCTGTCTAGCTGTCTGTCTGTCTATCTATCTATCTCTTTTTGGTCTGTCTCCCTGGACACCCCTAACTAATCAATTTACCAGTTATCTTTAGATAGTGAGATCATAATCTCTTACTTTAAGAGATAATTAAATTCCATATCATTTCTTATTTCTTTTAAAACTGATATACAATGCACATTATTATATTTGTAATCAGGAAATATAATCAGGTTTACTTAGGGGAAAAAAAAAAAAAACAGAAGATTTCTGCTCCCTTATCCAAGCTGGATCCAGCCATGATAACAAGCAAACAAAACTCATCCAACAACCCAAAGAGTTGATCAAAAAGGCCATCAAAGTAGCACTGCTTGAATGAATGGCCAGAGCAATTAAAGGCTAAGACAGGCATCCTGAGAGAGGCAAGAGCGAGGAGTATGGGTATGGGTATGAATCAGTCAAAGAGGTATTCCCAGAGAAAGTACAACTTCAGCTAAGTCAGGAAGGGCTGCAAAATATACCGAGAGAGAAAATAAAGTCTTTTACATTCTCACTGGGTGATAACCAGAGGGCTAAGAAGAAAAAAAAGAATGTGTAAATGACACAGTAAAGCACTGGGACTGCTGCCTGCTTTGAAGCAGCATTACTTGTAAGAAACAAGCAGGGACGAATTCCCTGCCAGCGCTTAGAGAACTGATAGCTTTGACTTGCTTCCAGCACCTATGGGGAACAGGAAAACTCCCCAGAGCAGGAGAGATGTACAAAACATGCTTTCAAAGGCTACTACTTGAAATCCCTAGGGAACTCTTAAATGCTTACCACATTACTGCAGTGGAAAACTACAGCACACACCTATCAGCATGACTCTAGCTGTCCAAAGCCACTAGCAGTTTCATTATTAGCATTTTTGGTGAAAAAAAATTGAACGACGTAGACCGCACTGCACTACATCCAGTCTTAGCCCATTAATCACTGCACTTAGAGTGTTCACCTCAAAGCAGGTATATAATTACATACAAAGCCAAAAAAATTATGCGTGTCCCACACAATAAGGAAAGGAAAAAGGAATGGAAGATAAATATAATATGCTGCAGAGCTCTTTGCTCCTATGTAATCTTGTTCATGGTTCAGTTGTTACTGCAGAATTGTTGTGCAAGGAGGACGGGTGTTGGGTTCACGACTCAGAATCACCATTTAATAATAGAAGTATGACTTTGGACCAGGCACAACTCCTCAAGGCTAGTTTCTTCCAACATAAAGTGAAAGATTTCCTCGTTGGTAATCCTCCTTGGTTCCCAGAAAAGATCAAACAATGTTAGGACACCTTGTAACGTCCTGGATATTTTTATTTTCCTACATTGCTTCAGGTCACGTAGGGAGGTAGTGTACCACAGTGATTAAGGACACACTAGCTTTGGATATGGATTCCGGCTCCATCACTTCTGGATACATTAACGTCAGCAAGTTATTCAACCTCCCTAAGTCTCAGTTTTCTTACCTATAATGTAGAGATAATAACAAAGTTCCCTTACCTATAGTAAAGAGATAATAACAAAGTCATGTGTCACGTAACAATGTGGCTACCTTCTGGGAAATGCATTGTTAGGCAACTCTGTCACTGGGCAAGCATCATAGCTAGTACTTACACAAACCTAGTTGGTATAGCCTAGTACACACCTAGGTTATCTGGTATAATCTCTTTTTTTTTTTTTTAAGAATTATTTTAACTTTATTTATCCATTTATTTATTTATTTCAATTTGACCAGAGAGGGACAGAGCAAGCAAGAGAGAGAGAGAAAGAGAGAGAGACAGAAAGAGAGAGAGAGAAAGTGAGAAAGCAAGTTGCCAGGTCCGAAACCTGAACCGCAGTTAGTCACATAGGAGTCCAGTGCCCTTACCACCACGCCATCTGCTGGCCCCCCCAACTATATGGTGTAATCTTAGAGGACCACTGTTAAATCTGCATCCATTGTTGACAAAACTTGTTACTATGTAGCACATAACTGTGCAAATCCTAGAACTTTACTGTGAAAATTAAAGAATCCACATAGAGTGCTTGGCACAGCCCCTGATACATGGCAAATGTGCACAATTACTATTATACAGTTGACCCTTGAACTGTGCAGTTCTACTTACATATGAATTTTTAAACAAATACTGTAAATGTCTTTCCTTTATAATTTTAACATTGTTTTCGCTTGCTTACTTTATTATAAAATACAATACAAAATATATATGACATACAAAATATGTTGATCGACACATTGTCAGTAAGGCTCCTTCTAGTAGGCTATTAGTAGTTAAGTGTTGGAAGATTTAATTTTATGCAGATTTTCATATGTGTAGGTGGTCTGCACCCCTAACTCCTCATTATCCAGGGATAAACTTTAATTACTACTTCTTCCTTAAGCAATGAACAGCCAATAATGCGACCTACAGAGTAATGGGCCTCCTGTGACCTCCCCATTGGCTGGAGGGAAACTCACTATTTTGGAAACAGATGGTGCTTCATTCATCCTATGCCCAAGCACCTCCACCCAGCACTGAGTGAGTGAGCGCTCATACTCTGAATTAATAATCCAAAATCCTTCCTGAAGATTCAGAGCCCACAGATAGAAGAAGAATCTGTTTCCTTTGATTGCCCCCAAGTGATTCACAAGGGAATCACTTCTTTAACAAGTAATATAAAAGTGCCTAGCTGAAAAACATTTAAAAATTTTTAAAACAATATTAATTATCAAATTAGTATGATTTTCTAACTTCTCTAATTTTTCACTCCTCCATAAAAATGTGCCTTTCTCTGAGCAGTGAATGTGTCTGCCATATAAATGTACTCTTGGGTACCCTGAATATCCATCTGGCTAGTTGGAGCAAACCAAGGGATTCTGTGTTGTCTGACATTAGTACAGCTAGACAAGGAACACACCAAGCACCTGTCTGTCACCAGGTGGAAATGGCTCAGGATTTTCCATCTGAGAAGGAGGAGCTGACTCTGGCTACCTAGGTTAAATCCACTAACAGCATTCATAGCTTTGTACATCTCATTTGAGTACTCAGTCTTTAAAGCTACGATTCTTGCCTTCAAGAGGTTCTCAACATAATGAGGAAAGCAGCAAGGTGTCGTGATTAAAAGATAGGGCTCTTCAGTAAGAACAATTGACGTGTCATTTCTACCTCTTACTGAAAGACAGTGGAAATTGCTTGACCTCGCCAATTATTGATGTTCTTATCTCTAAAATTGGGAAACAGTACCTTAAATGTCTCATAGAGACTGAATGAAACTGAATGAAATAACATGCCTTCACTATAAAAAAATTTTTTTGAGAGATTTTTGCTACAGGGTGCATGCACTTACCAAAGAGATGGAGAGACAGAAAGTAAGAAATTACTCCCCACGGGGAATGGCCACACTGCAATCCCTTCGCCTCCATTCTCCTCTTGGGATTTGGGGCTTACATGCAAATGCACCTAGCATGAGTTCTTTTGTTTTTTAATTTTTGTGAAGAGGGTATTTTTTTTTGTTCGCTTGTTTGTTTGCTTGTTGCTATAGAGCATGTGCGCTCACCAGAAAGACAGAGAGAAACAGAAAGTGAGAAATCATCCCCCAGGGGGGATGACCACGCCACAATCCCTTCTCTACCCTTCTCCTCTTGGGATCTTGGGCACGCATGCACATGTGCCCAGCATGAGTTTAAGCCACCAGGTCCAGGACTTGAACTTCAGTGAACAATATGGGAGTCCAGCGACATAGCCATTATGCCAACTGCTGGCCTCCTGCCGCCCCCCACATGAGTTTTAAGCTAACAGGTTCAGGACTTGAACCACAGTCAACTGCATAGGATTTCAGCAATATAACCATTCCGCCATCTGCTGGTCACAACTACAAAATGTCTAATCCAAAGGGTTTGCTTTTTGTTTGTTTTCAGTTGGCAGCTCTTAGCAGTGATGGTAGATGTGTAATGGCAAAGGCACATAAGATTGCTATCAGAGCACAGATTAAGGGTACCCAATTCAGTAGCAGAATACAGAAAACACTTCCTGGAAATAGATACCTACTGAGGAACTGTCAAACATGTAAAGAAAACAGAACAGAAAAGGATAGAAATAAAAGATGGCAAGGCATACACTACCAAGGGCAGTAGTTACCCAGTACACAAACAGGAACAGTGGGACATGAAGAGTTGGGTATTTTTAGAGTTTTGATCTTAGTTGGAAGGTGATAGTGATCATGGGAGGATTTGAAGCTGTTAAGAATTAGGATCAAAATTCAATAAGTTCATTTTAATGACAGCATAGAAGATACATTCGATGAGCTGAGAAAGACAATAAGATTAGAGAGGAAGTAGTTATAGTAACAGGCAGGAAATATTTAAACCAAACTAATATAATGACAAGAGGAGTAAAGAGAAAAAGGCTAATTAAAAAGATATTTAGGAAGATAACTTAGAAGTAGATGGGAACTCTTTAGATACAAGGGTCGGGACCAGCAGTTGGCGTAATGGATATGACACTGGACTCCCATTTAGTCAACCATGGTTTGAGTCCTGGACCCAGTGGCTTAAACTCACGCCGAGCATGTATGCATGTGTGCCCAAGATCCTGAGAGGAGAATGAAGGGGAAGGGATTGCGATGTGGCCATCCCCCCTGGGGGGTGATTTCTCACTTTCTGTCTTTCTGGTGAGTGCATGTGCCCTGTAGCAAAAACCTCTCCAAAAATATATATATAAAGAAATAGATACAAGGGTGAAAAGGAGAAGGGGATAAGACAATTTCGCCATTTCAAATGTAAGTAAGCCTAAGAATGATGATGTCGTTATCTGAAATCCACTACGGGAAGTAATGTACTTCTGGGGAACAAATAAGGAGGTAAGTTTTGGTCACACTGAGTTTAATTTTAGAACCCATATGGAATAACAAATTGACAGTATTCGTGGAGTAGCTGAATGCAATAGCTAAAGCCCAGGAAAAAGGCCTGTCTAGAGACAGTGATTTGAAAACCATATTTGATGCCATGGGCTATTTTAGTAGCAGAGTTTTATTAAGATAGACAAATAAAAAAGAACAAAATTAAAAATAAGAATGCATCAGGCTCATGAGAGATGGCTCAAGCTAGGCAGCAAGCATAAAAGAAATCTCTTAAATCCAGGAAGAAAGGGAAATTCTCGGGTTCACCAGCCCCACCTACCCCACCCTCTACTATCCCCTGGAGCTTTACGTGTTTGTTCAGGTGACAACTTAAGAATCAGTTCATGTCATGGCTGTGTTGAAGACACATGAAATAAATAGTAACTGCTACCCAATGAAGAATAGCACCTGTAACTGCCTTAAAAGCCAAAAAGCCTGCAGGCAAATGCTTAAAGTAAAACAGCTGGCAGAAGACAGTTCTCTGTATAGAATTTCTTGCAACCAGAAAAACAGTGGATTTACAAATGAGAGCGGAAAAAAAAAAAAAAAGCGTTCTACGAAATCACTTTAGTTTTCAAATAATGGCATTGGGTCAGGTGATGGTGCAGTGACAACACAATCAGATGCACATGGAAAGGTCCTTTCCTGTGTAAGATAAGCATGTATGCTGATGCCTACGATCCAGCTTGGCTGAGACTGGAGATGGATCACAGAGCGCACTGTCTGTCTTTCACTGTCTAGTGGAAGAAATAAATTACTTTAAAAATAAAATAAGAGGCTGGATAATGGCACAGCAGGAGAATGAACACTCTACAAGGTTGGCCTACACGGGAAGGTTCCAAGTTCACACTTAGAGGCCGCTATGGGCATGGCAGTGTATGTGTGTCCGTGATCTGGGTCTACCCTGAGGTTGGAGAGGAACACAGTATCAAGACTCTACAGGAGGTGCTGTTTCTCTGTCTGTCTCTCTTTCTCTGTCTCTCTTACTCATGGAGATGGTAAAAAGTAAACTTTGTGTAGTCGCGCGTCGGGAACGGCCTGGCCGGCGCCCCCCC
>NW_006159742.1:529266-565298 GCF_000334495.1 Tupaia belangeri chinensis | reverse complement strand
TTCCTGCTAACCACAAGATGGCTGCTGTGCCGCATCAACTGATGGTCAACTCTGCTTGCCAGAATCGCCTTCCTGAAACTGTATTCCATGGAGACTCACCTACAGTTGCGGAACTGCACGAGACCCACACTTGATCCAACCTTGAATGGAATCTATTTTCCCTATTGTTAAAAACTTTGGACTCGTGACCCCTCTCCCTCTACTCGCAGGTATCGCATTTTCAATGACCCCTCTGGAGGATAGCTGTCTATAGCAGAGATAGAGTAATTGGGAGAGGGGGAAAGGGCTGAGGGTCAAACATAGGATAAAAAACATATTTATATGTATGAAAGTAGAAATGGAACAGTATTGGTGACGACATGCTTGATTAAGACACTATGTAGTTTATCCTAGATGGGAAACTACACTTGGTGTGTTGTGATGATACTCAGGGAATGAGTGTTAGGCAATATAATTTAATATAAAAAAAGTAATAAGCAGGAGGAAAAAAAAATGCACATTTGATGACTGAAGAGAGTTGTATGGACACAACTGGGGTCTACTTTATAATATGTTCATTCTACTCCCTGGGGTTTATGCCTAGGATCAGATTTGGATACATGTGTAAGGATATGTCAGCTGTGCTAGCTAGTGGATATACTTAGACTAATTGAGTTCATTGGTAGAACAATTGAATGGGGGGGGGCGGAAGCCATTGAGGGCAATCATGAATGTCAGGGACAATGGAGGAGGAAGATGGGACATGGCAGAGGGTGGGGATGGGGAACCTAGGATGGCAAAACAAAAGGCAAGGTATGCAGGACACAAAAATTGGGAAATCATTTGCTGAGAACATATATGTTGATGTGCTTGATTGAGCCAATGCACAGTGTATTTTGGATGGAAAATTCATATGTGTGTTGTGATGAGAAAAAATTTATAATAAAAAACAAAGTATAAAAAAAAAAAAGGAGAGAGAAGAGGATAAAGACAGCAGTGAACAATAGAGAGGCAGGATGTTAATGAGAAATAGATATGGTTTATTACCTGTTGATGATGACATGTATAGTATTCTCAACTGAACCGGTCTGGGAAGTATTTCATGATGGGTGAAGTCTTTTTAATAAGCAAAATGAGAAATAATGATTGATTGTTTAAAAAAATTATAATAATAATTATTGGGAAAAGCATGGAAAAGATATTGAATGATAAAGCGGGGAGATTGATATCTCTGTATTGACTGACATGCATGGCATTCCCTTTTGAAAAAGCAATGGAAGTCAATGTAAAGTTATATGTAATCTAGTGTAATAGAAAGAAGATTATGACGATAATAAAATTAAAAAAAAGTAAACTTTGTGAATAACAAAATAATAAAATAAATATAAAGCACTGCTTATATGATTTTACCATTACCAGAGCCCACAGCGGCGCGTTCCTCCAAAGACAACTGACACACTGACACTTTTATTGATGCCTGATGCTGATGACAATTATGGTAACTCTTCCCCCCACCCCAGACTATTCTTAATGATTATTACTTAATCCATTTTTATCTTCCTCCTGACTAGCAGTTTTAATCACTTCCAGGTAAGGGACTTCTACTTTTGTATCTTCCATAGCATCTGGTAATGTATTAAACATGTCAGAGACTCAATAAAATGTTGATTGAGGAGGTGGGGGGGAGACAATTTCTTAGCATTATTATTAAGGCAATAGTTTATAATTTAACTGACTCTTATTTAAATAACAAATCCTTATCATTCCATCACCAAAATGCAAAAGGATTAAAAACTAACAGTTACAAAGTTCTATTATTTCTCTAGGTGGGAGATTTTATTTCAAGGGTAATGTCATACAAATTGTAAAAGTGTTACACAGAGCAGTCTTCAATCTTTTTCAGAGAACTGCAAGTATAATCCTCTTAAATATTTTCTAGCCTTTGATTTTATTTTTATTCACAATTACCTGCCAAATTCTTATCTTCTTACCCTAGCTCTTATCAGAGAAAAACTAAAAGTACAGTAGCTTTAGAAAAATGTACCCAAAGCAATATGTAATACCAACAGAAATAAAGCTATTAGGAGGTTACCATCTGAACCTTGTCAGAGTAAGGGTAGAGCTTTATTTCATATTTCTAGTTAAAAAGATGAAACTGATGAAACCCCAGATTACTCTCCTCTCTATGTGAACACAATTTTAGCAGAATTTCTTGCTGTCATAGGTTGAAGTGAAATACACACACCTTCACCTCACTGAACTCATTTTACTGCAAACCAATGTAAAAATTAATTCCTTAGTCACAGCCTGCTCCAACAGCATAGCTACTGGGAATTCAAAACATCTTTTGTTTTCATTCTCAGAAGCTCTAACAAAAGGCTTCCATTTCCTTTTCCAAAGCTCTAATAAGCCATGATATTTCCACATACTCTGTAACTACAAAGATCTCATAGATTTGTATCACCTTGTTAGAAATTCTTACGTATAAAAATGAATGTAAAAAAACTAGAACCAGAGTTTCAGCTTGTAAAAAAAAAAAGCAAGTTAGTCAACAACCCACTTTCATTTCATGGAGTCTTTATTAAACAACTACATTAAGGCCTGCTGTTAGACCCCTATGACCCATAATCCTTTATCTAATAACCTTGGAGTCAGGCATGTTCTGTGATCCAGAAATGTTTATGCCACATTTTGAAAAGTAATGTGCGTTAAATATCATGTATCACGAACTTCCCAGGCAGATGTGGGTCAGTATCCACCAGGCAGGATTAATATCTGCAGCAACATATGTAAGTACTACACCCACAAGTTAGAGGAGGTTTTACTATCTAATGGGCTATGAAAAGATTTCTATTTTAGATATTTAGGAATTAGAGATGACAAAGAAGATGCAACTCTGATATCCAGGATTTCACAGCCAAATAGGAGAATGATATTGATGTTTACCTCTATGTCAGTTATTAAGCCGCTATCTCTCATCACCCTGCTCGGAGAGGCAGGGCTGGCAAACTACATTTCTGCCAATGGCTGGCTCCTGGATCTGCCATAGGGATGTTTGTGAGAGACAACAAGGCCGAGCAGGGAAAAGGAACATACTCCTTTCTATCAATGGATGTTTCCATTTTGTCTCCTGTCTGGGTTCCAGTGTTACCCAGACCATGTGAATTCACCTGGGCAGAGGTGGATCTGCAGAGGAGGAGCACTTCAAGAGCATTTGTATCTAGTTGGCTCATCTTAACACACAGCAGTACCAGCCTCATTGGAGCTCCAAGCCTCCATCCAAAGATCTCAGCCCTAGCTGGCTAGCTGCCCCTCTTTACCAACCTGAATCCCAGTCCACAAGGACCCTCTTCTGAACTCAGCTACAGCAGCACCAGCTGAGTAGCATCCCCACCTCAGAGGTCCATTTCAGTTCTGAAAGGCCCCTCCTCTATGTTTCTCTTTTCCTTATTTATTATTTATTTATTTTTGTTTTTTTGTTTGTATTTTACTGTAGGGCATGTGTGCTCACCAGAGAGACACAGAGAGAGGGAAAGTGAGAAAGCAAGCCACCAGGTCCAGAACTCAAACTGTGGTTGGCCATGTGGGAATTCAGCGCCTCAACCACCACACCACCTGCTGGCCCCAAGTTCCTATAAAGTTTTAATAATCCAACCTCCTCTTAGCATTTGCAACATCCTTGATTCTTTAGCTCTTGCCTTGTCAGTTTCCTAGGTAACACAGCTCTACCTAGTTAACAATTCTTTATATTAATACGTCTCTGTTCAAATAACTGGTATGCTTTCTGTTCCTGATTATACTCTGCCTGATCTACTCTCTGTAATATGCCATAATAGATGTGGGAGCATACTTTATGGAACAAAATCATATAATAGTGGGGTCAGGAAAAGATACCGAACAGTTCATAGTTGAGCCAGAAAGTTATAAGACAAGAAGGAATTTGGGACCAGCAGTTAGCATAATGGCTATGTTGCTGGACTCCCACGTAGTTGACTGCGGTTCGCGTCCCGGACCCGGTGGCTTAAAACTCACGCAGGCGCATGTGCATGCGTGCCAAAGATCCTGAGAGGAGAATGGAGGAGAAGGGATTGCAGCGTGGCCATCCCCCCTGGGGGGAGATTTCTCGCTTTCTGTCTCTCTGTCTCTCTCTGTCCGGCGAGTGCAAGCGCCCTATAGCAAAAACCTCTCAAAAAAAAAAAAAAAAAAAGAAGGAATTCATACAGTAGAAAACGGGAGAAAGGGACATTCTGGTAGAAAACAGAAACAACACAGAAAACACAGAGCCTGCTCATGAAAAGGATTCATAGACAAGACAGGAAGCAAGGCTGGAGGAGGCCTCTTTTGCTGGCGCTAAGAAATGTTTCCTGTAGATAATAGAGAGCTACGAAGAAACTCACATCGGTTCGATGCTCTGGATGGCACAGCACTGAGGGTGGTACAGAGGACAGGCTGCAGGGAGAGTGCCGCGTAGAGTAAGACCTGGAGGTCAGTTAGAAGATTAAAACTGAGACAAAGCCTTTCCTCTGAAGATTTATATAACTGTACAAGAAATTCAGACAAAACTCACAAAATACCATATAATTAAATACACCTAGTTCTCAAATTGTGAGCCATATTCGCTGACAGCATACAATAGAATTTTAGCCTACCTCAACTTTATAACAACTTTAACTTCTGAACCAAAGATTTTTGATAAAAAGCAATTCCACCTAGATGCAACCATCCTCCCTGATACAAGCACATACACCTGTGACAGTAGCAAACATAAGTGGAGCTAAACTCTGTCCAATTTATTTTTTAAAAAAATTCCCTAGAGAAATGAATACTATAACAGGAATAAATTCTTCTAGCCCTAAGGAAAACCAGTGGCTGCAAATTTCTCTTCTCTACTTTCTGTGGGCTTTTATAGCACTTAGAATTTTAATACGATTGTAATTTATTTATGCCCTTGCATGATCTTTTATTTGATCCTCTCTCATAAGCTAGATAAAAATCACTTAGCTGCTGGGCCCATAGCCTAATGGTTAAGGAAGCAGGATCCCACAAGGCCAACCATCATTCAAATCCCAGCCCCAGAGGCTTGAAAAACACACCAGATAAGTGTGTGCATGACTAAAATCCCAATGGGCTGGAGAAATGCAGAAGAGGCTGCAGTGTAACCACACCTTGTTAGGGGAATGCTTTCTCCGTCTCTCTCTCTCTCTCTCTCTCTCTCTCTAGCGAATGCATGTGCCCTCTGACAACTAAATTACTTTGTCAAAGGGGAGTACTACAGTTAATATTTTTAAAATATTTTTCTAGATAGGAACAGCAGTTGGCATTTACGGTTACATCACTGGACTCCCACATAGCTGACCACAGTTCGAGTCCTGGGTCCGGTGGCTTTAAACTCACACCAGGCATGTGTGCTTGCATGCCCAAGATCCAGAGAGGAGAGTGGAGGAGAAGGATTGCAGCGTGACCATCCCCCACGAAGGGGGGTGATTTCTCGCTTTCTGTCTCTCTGGAGAGCATACACACTCTATAGCAAAAATCTTCTTTAAAAAAAAAAAAAAAGTATTTTCCTAGAATCTATTAAAGTGAGTAAAAGCTACCGAAATATTTATTGACTTCTATATTTAAAAAGAAAATTTTCAGTTATCCATTTCAAGGACTCTATAATCTACATATGAAGTGATTTTGTTAGGCCAGTGCCCAGTAATCTGAGGGTGAACAGTGTGACTGAATTATTTTTATATCCCCTAGAAACATCTTATTTATGGTAGGCAAACAGCAAATATTTGCTAATTGAGTTTATTTAGAGAAGTAAGGGTCTTTAAGATATTTGAAAATTATGTACTTCTTTAATTTAGAGTTTGAACTATCAGAATTAATAAAGACAAACTGGACTTGGCAAAATGGTTAAATTTTTTGGAACCCATTTTCATATTAAATGTGTTATTTAAAAAACAGATGAGGAAAGCTTAGGACACCTTGGCACACTTCCTTAGATTATTTGATGATCAAAGACATCTGGCTTTTTTGATTATTTATGAAATTCCATCCTAAGGCCTACTTGATATTTTCAAAATATGTTTTGCAATATTTGGACATTCTCCAGGTAGCTGGTTTAATTCACATTTCCCCAACACTCATCTCATTTGGAAGTTTGATTATTATTCCTTTATGGTTATAAATGAGTTATAAATTATATCTAAAGTGTGTTTAGGGTTTTATGAAACAAAATGAGACTTTTTAAAAAATAATTTATTTAAAATTAAGTTTAGAACTCACTCAATTTGTTCATTTATTCCACATCTTCTTTTCTGACTATCATATAGCTAAGAGCTAAACACTGTACAAGGTTTTAGTTTCTTAATCAAGAAATGACCAGTATTCTATTTCTTCATGTCTGACAAGTACAAGCACTATTTCTAATGGCATTAAACAAAGATAGTATAATTGGGATATTCTTTTCTCCAAGAGATCTATCAAACATGTGTGCATGTTATGTAGTGTTAAACATGTTTGATTTTCTTGTAGGTGAAGCCAAAAATGGAAATAAGAGAGAGAAAAGTCAGTGGGACAAGGAAAGATCAATTGAATGCTAACCAATATTTAACAAATAAGACTAAGTCTTCCAGGAGTCACAAGTTTCATACCCGAAGCGGTATACCATCCTAAAAGTAACCCTGGGATCAACCTTTCCCTCACCCTTAGTATGAATGATTAGACAGTAAATTAATTCATTCAAAAAAGAAAAAATGCTATAGAAGTTAGCCAAATCATACTAGTAAAAGCTGCAACAAATCTGACCTCCTAAAATTAAGGGCAAATGTGAAATAATATTTACATCTACACACTAGGAAAGCTAAATGATATAAAAGGGAAACAAAGTAGAACTTTTTTATTTTATACTTTTAACAGCATTAAAATATTTCAAATATTCATAGAAATTAACATGTTTTTTAAAATATATTTTTTACAAAATAAAGAAAATTATAACTCACTTCTACTATTTGCTGAGAGTGATGAAATGTATATTTAGAAAATGTATATTTAGAAAATATATATTTAATTGATCAATCATTCATAAACATTCCCTAATGAGTTGTAGTTCCAAGTATTATAAAATAATAGTGTATAACAGATTACCTTCAAAAAGCACCTACAATTTATTTATGTGTAATGTGTATTTTTTAGCATGCCAGTTATTTATCTGCAGTATCATGGCAACATTCTAGGTTGAATGTTGATACTGGAAAGAACTGAATAATACTTATAATTTTCTACATAATGCTCTCAAATTTTTATATAATGTTATTCACTTTAATACCTTTGGTAAATAAAAATTATAGTCAAGAAATTTAATGTATGAAAGGTAGTGGAGAAACATCAAACAGCCCCAGAAAGAGAATGACAATAAGCACTGATCACTCTGTGGTAGGTATATATAAAATTACAGGCCTAAGTGAGGAAAATTCTAATATATTTTTTAAATATATCTGTAAATATATTACACGAGTGATAATGAAAAATACAGAAACTTGTTCTCTATCAAATAGTATACTGATAAATGGGTCAATCCAAGATACACACGTTTATCAATTTTCTCTTAAAATTTTAGGATTCTTTAAGTGTAGGGATATAACTTTCTCTCTCATTTTTTTCCTGTGGTACGTGTGTGTGTGGTGTTTTAGGAAGGCTCTCACTGTGTCACAATCCTCTTGCCTCAGCCTCTCAAGTAACAAGAGACCATAAATGTATTTTTACACCTGGCTTCTGGGTACACTGGGAATTAAACTCAGCCTCCCATGTGGCTTCCGTCTTCTAAGCGGCCGTCTTCTACAGCACCCAGCTGTAGCTGGGCCATTAACTCTCATATACTTTTAAGACATTGAGAAGATGACAACTTTGAGTTGATATCACAATCTAAGTTTTCCTTAAAAACAAACCCAAAGAAGTGAGTCTACATCTCACCACATTCTACTCAATTTCTCCCAATATAGTCTGCCCCTACTTACATTCAATAGTTTTAGAGCTGTCCTAACATTTTCTTACATGAAATCTAAATGGTCTATAATTTCCCAGGTAAACATTGGGTTGTCAGAAAAGTCATGGTATTTTCATATGTTTTTCTATGCAAAAATGTGTCATGACTTGTCTGAAGACTCAATAGTTGTTCCTTTTTTAAGTTTATTTATTTCTTCCTTCTATGAATGAGTCAGATAGGCACACACACACAGACAGGTACCCCAAAAGGTCTTCACACCACCATCCACCTCAACCTTCAGCCAGTCCTAGATCCCTGACACACCTGTGCGTGTTCCCAGCATGTTCCCAGAGGTCTGCAGATGCAGTGAGGTTCACAGGGTATTGTTATTACTCTACCACCAGCTCATCCCATTTTTCCTGTTATTAGCTCTAGCCTCTTGATTACTAAGAGTAAGGTTGAGCATCCTATAGACACAAATATCTAGAACTAGAAATGTTTTGGACTTCAGATTTTAGATTTTGTAATGTCTGTATATACATAATGAGAAATTTTGGCAGATAGGACCCAAATCAAAATATAAAATTCATCTCTGTTTCATATATATCTTATACTCATAGACAAGTGTAATTTTATACAAAATTTTATTATAAAATTTTGACTGTGACCCATCACACTAGGTGAAGTGTAGAATCTTCCACTTGTGGCTCAAAAAGTTTCATACTTTAGAGGATTTCAGATTTCAAATTTTTAGAATTAAAGATGCTCACCCTACATAAGGATGTCTTGCTATTTGGGGAGAAACTTTACCCAAAGTTACTGCTGTAAACAGGGCACATAAAGAGAGTCTTAGGAATAATGTACCTGACTAAGCAGGACAATTGTGGATTATCAAAGAAAGATGATTTAAGAGTTTGTCAGTTTTAAGAGTGAAAAATGCTACTGATATAGCTCCAACTCTGCTCCCCAAAGATGAAGTGGTTCAATAATATATACACTAATGTCACCTCACTGGATGTCTACAGAAGCCAACTAGGATGAAGACAGAGGCCTGTGGAATGTCCAGGGATACAAAACAGCAGGGAATGCATCCACTTGCATGTGTACCTTCCTGCTGCATCTCTGTTCTAAGCACATATTGTTATCATTATAATATACTATAATGCATTGTATAATATAATAGCAGGCAGGAAGAGTGAGGTAAAACAAAACAATTTCTAAAAGTTATACATATACAAGTCAATTCCTGCAAATCAAATATTTTACTTTTTAAAAACTCTTATCTATTTAATTTTATTGATCATTATTATTTTGCTTGCTATAATACGCATGCATTCACCAGAGAAAGGCAGACAGAGAAAGAAAAGGAGAGAGAAGGAAAGTGAGAAGGCAAGCCACCAGGTCTGGGACTCGAACTATGGTTGGCCATGTGGGAGTCCAGCACCCTAACCACCATGCCACCTGCTAGCCCCCCAAGTCAGTTTTTTTTTTTTTTTGGAGAGGTTTTTTGTTATAGGGCGTGTGTGTTCACCAGAAAGACAGACAGACAGAAAGTGAGAAATCACCCCCAGTGCCGATGGCCACGCTGCAATCCCTTCTCCTCCATTCTCCTCTTGGGATCTTGGGCACTCACGCACACATGCCAGGTGTGAGTTTAAGCCACCGGGTCTGGGACTTGAACCGCAGTGGACTACATGGGAGTCCAGCAACATAGACATTGCGCTAACTGCTGGTCCCACCCAAATCAGTTTTTAAAAGTGAACAAACTTTATGTGTACAAATTTAGGAAGATTTGGCTTATTTGTATTTTTTACAGTTAAGAACTCAGAAGTTTTACCAAACTATAAATTCAATCTGATCCAACTGTGTTACAAAAATATATATACTCTCTATCCTCCCTCCCAAAATATTCCTGTAACCCTTTGGTCATCATGTGAAATACTAATAAATTATCTAGTACAAACACCATCAAATATCCTGCTATACCCTGCTAATAAATTACTATATGTGAAATATACTTTTAGATTTTAGCCATAACATATTCCAGAGCACTGACAAACCACAGCATGCCAAGAGGTGAACAAGACAAAGAGGGGTCTAGAGACCCTGCCCTGTAAGGGGTGTGAGAAAAAACTGGAAACTTCAAGATGACAGAAGAAAAAATACTTCAAGAATTGACAGAAAAATGTGGTTTTAGTTAAGCTAATAAACTAGTCTGCTCTAGTTTCCAAATGTGTAAAACAAAAATTATAAAAGCACCTACCTCATATGGGTGTTGAGTAGATTAAATAAATTAGAACAGTAGCATAACCACATAAATGATCTTAGCAAGTGCTATTATTAACAACATCATCTTCATTGTTTTCCAAAACTTCCAGAGGGCAAATTTAGCAGCAAAAGGTAGAAGTTAAAGAAAAACAGATTTTTTTAAGTATTAGCTATAAATCTAAATCTTACTTCAGAATTTCCTTATCTTCATTTTTAATCTAATATAGCTACAATGATCTCTAAATTAAATTCCTATACTTCTTTAGTTATCTAAATTAGTTTCTTTCCAGGAAACTAAAGTTAAAACAACTGTTATTTTTTTTTACATTATTTTTATTTAAAATACTCTAACGTGCCTATTAGGGAAATAAGGATTATGGAAAGTAGGGTTGCTTAATAAAATACAGGGTACCCATTAAATACGACTTTCAGATAAACAATGACTAAGTTCTAAATATAAGTGTGTCCCAAAGACTGCATGGAACCACACTTGTGATAAAAAACTTATTCAATGTTTACTTGAAATTAAAATTAAACTGGGTTCCCTGCATTTTATTTGCTAAGTCTAGCAAACCTATGTAAAAAGATAAATGTTGGCAAAAGTCAAAGTAGCCAAAAATCTTTTTATATAAACACATTTTTTGAACTTCTTTTTTCATTTAGGATGTTTTCTTGTATCAACAGAGAAATGTTACGAATCTGCCACATTTCAGAAATTATTCCTTTCTGACACATCATTCAGTCATGTCTCAGATTTCCTGTGCCAGCTTCAATTGCTCAAGAGGAGGTTAAGATCAGCCATGTACTTGTGGCAATGAGGAGGAACATCACTTCCTATTTGGCTAAAAGGAAGACAGACTTCAGGGTAGACTTGTTTTCACCTCTTTTAAGCACAGAGAGCAGTTCTTTTGTTCTAGCTAAGTTTACACAACTGACGTATCCAACTATGTGAGATGACTACTGTCAAAGAACAATCTTATTTCATTTTCCTTGAGCTCTAATGCTGTAAATGAGCAACTGGATGAAGATGGCAATATATTTTAATGGATCAATAGTATTTATATTTATGGCATTCAAAACAGACCCAGCTACTGTGGAGCAGTGCTAACAGAAATGCCCTGCAAGACTGGAAGTCATGTGGTTAGCTGTGGATCTGAATCCAAGGGTCACCTTGAAAACATACTGGGCAGGCACTTATGGGTACCCAGGATTCCAAGGAGCTAGAGCACCGAGGAAAGAGGATTTTGGCATGTTGAAACCCTGTGAAGGGTGCTATCTCTTCCTCTCCCCATCTGTTTACACCCTGATCACATGTGCATGCACACACATTCCCTATCATTAAAAATTAAAAAATAAATAACTTGTGCTGTATGATTCGAAGGGAATAAGGAAGTAGATTTGAGTCACTGTTACAGCAGCTCAACAATATAAAGGAAACTGAATAAAGGACATGAATGACTGTTGAGGTTCATTTGTGGAGGACCCCCCAAGTAGCACAGAGGCAAGGATGGGAGGCTGACATCTGAGACGAGAAGGGTAACAGCCAGTACCAAAAGTGCTGAGACATGAATGGGTGCAAAAAAGCCCGCAAAAGAAGAACTGAAACAGGAAGAAGGAACCCCAAGTCCAAGAGGAATGCAAGTCCTGGGACAATTCAAGGAAGTCATGAGGTTTGGAGGCGTCAGGCAGAATGTGGGAAGCTGCATTATGATGGCGACTTCTCAGGGTCACGTGACACTATTTCAAAAGGAAACAAGATAATTCATGTAGGAATATCCTAGACACTATCAACATTTTAGGAGATGCTGGTTATCATGGTCATGAATCAGGGCAACTTATACCCAGGGCTCAGGGGTAAGAACAAAGCCCCCTCAGGAAGTCTGAGATAGAAAGTGCAAATAGACATATTTATTATGTCCCACAGAACACTAGGCAGACAAATCCAAAACACGGAAGAATGACCCTCATGTGAGACCTCTCTAGAAAGCTCCCTTGAGGCAAGTCATTATGTCTTAAGTACCTTTGAGACTTACTTTTCCCCCTTTTTTATTTTATCAGCTACTCTAAATATTTTATAGACTGAGAGAAATATACAAAGAAATATATGTAGCCGACCTAATAAGCCAAACAGAGCTGATAATTAATGTTTGTTTGGTTAATTAATATATTCATGACTATTCTCATTAAGGTACCAAAAATAAAATGATGGTGCTTGAACTTGGGGCTCAAGAATGAAAAGAGGGGGCCAGCCAGTGGTGGGATGGTTAAGTGCTGGATCCCACATGGCCAACTGCATGCCTTAAGTCCCAGATCTGGCGGCTTGAAAAAACACAGCTGTGGTATAGTGGTTGAGGTGCTGGACTCCCATGTGGTCAACTGTGGTTCAAGACTCAGTGGCTTGAAATTCACACCAGGTGCACATGCATGCATGCCCAAAATCCCCAGAGGGAAATGGAGAAGGGATTACAGCATGGCCGTCCTTCCTGGGAAGTAATTTTTCACTTTCTGTCTCTGTCTCTCATTGCCTCTCTAGGAAGCGCATGTGCCTTATAATAAATATTTTTCAAGAAAGAATGAACAAACAAATGAACACACCTGCACATGTGCATGCACGCCCAAAATTACAGAGGAAAAGGGACTGTGGCATGGCCATCTCCCCGGGGGAGGGAGGCAGCTTTCTCACTTTCCCTTTCTCTCTCTGTCTCTCTTTCCTTCTCTCCCTCCCTCTGGCAAGCACATGTGCCCTATAGCAAATTTTTAAACAAAATTAATGAAAAAAGATAAAACCACCTAAGATACCATAATCTAAAAAGTCAAGACCAAAAGAGGATTGGAGAATAACAAGACAATTCTGCTTATTAGTGCTGAGTTTTCATAGAGAAAGACTTGGTTAGGGCCCTTTGCTGGCTCTACCCACAATGTGACAACTTGGGCAAATTGCTGATCTTCTCTGGGTCTCAAAATCATCTTATGACAAACAGATGTCAGAAGAACACCTGACGGAGAGTTGTGAGAGTTACAGGAGATTATACATGTATAGTTCTTAGCACCAAGCCTAGACTATGCCCTCAATAAATGGTAGTAGAAACAGTGATGCAAATGGGACCAGCAGGTGGTATGGTGGTTAAGGTGCTGGGCACACCCATATGGTCAACCATGGTTGAAGTCCCAGAACTAGTGGCTTGCTTTCTCTCTCTCCCTCTCTCTCTCCACCTCTGTGTGTGTGTGTGTGTGTGTGTGTGTGTGTGTGTGTCTTGCTGGTCAAATCAAGATAAATAAATGAATAGATAAAATAAAAATAATTCTATAAAAAAAATAGTTTGACTTCTGGAGCCCAAGGGGGTGTGGTGGTTAAGGGCACTTGTCTGCCATATGGCCAACCTCAGTTTAAGTCCCGGATTTGGCTGCTTCCTTTCCCCCTTTCCCTCTTTCTCCCTCTCTCTCTACTCAAATTTAAATAAATAAAAAAAAATAAAGTTAAACATAATAATTCTTTCAAAAAAAGAAAAAGAAATAGTGATGTGGTGATAATAGTCATGATATATGGAAACATGACAAACTTTAAACATAATCTACCTAGGTCCTGGCTGGGTATGAGGTTAATGGAATGGTGTTTAGAGAGATCTCAAATATATCTTACCCTAACATTTTCATGCACTGTAGTAATGGCAGTAGAGGAAATAAGAGTGACCACCAAGTCCCATCTGGGAGTCTGTACCACTGAGAACAAGCCAAGCAGGGAGTTTATTCCACAATCAATTACTGTGGAACGTATTTAAATAGAAATCACTTTTCACAGAAAAGTCAGGGGGAAAGGAAGAATGGCTGGAAATAGAGTAAGTGGCTTCTGTGGTACAAAATCTACCTTTTATCCCTTTAATGAAGAATAACAGAATTAATAATCTCTAGGTGGACTGGGGTTTTTAATCAAATAAAATAATGAAAATCATTATGTGCTTGTCATAAAATTATTTTTTCTTTCTCTAAAAAAAAGGTAAAAGCCTATAGAGAATGTATTATTAAATAAAACCCTTGATGAATGGAGATGGGGAGGGATTTATGGACAGTACTTTCTTTTCTCACATTACACTACATTTACTGTACTTAAGGCTATAGCTTAATACAAAAAAAAAAAAGAGAGAGAGAGAGAGAAGGGAGAGAAAAATGCTAACCACTGTAGTACTTGCTAAGACATTCCATATCAAATGCAACAACCTATGACTGGTAGCACTTTTCACGCATCTGAAGAATGTCATTTTGCAAACACTGCAAAATCTTACTCATGAGATGAAAAATATATTTATTTGTTTGTTTGTTTGTTTGTTGTGAGTTTCAAGCTGCCATGTTTGGGACTTGAACTGCGGTCAGCAATGTGGGAGTCCAGTGCCTTAACCACCATGCCACCTACGGGCCCCTACTTATGTGATTTAATTACAAATAGATTTCTAATTTAAAAAATCAGTTATTGGGACCAGCAGTTAGTGTAACGGCTATGTCACTGGACTCCCATGTAGCCGACTGCAGTTTGATTCCCGGACCTGGCGGCTTAAACTCAAGCCAGGTGCATGTGGGTGCATGCCCAAGATTCCAAGAGGAGAATGTAAGAGAAGGGATTGCGGCGTGGCCATCACCCCTGGGGGGTCAATTTCTCGCTTTCTTTCTGTCTCTCTCTGTCTTTCTGGCAAGCACACACACCCTATAGCAAAAACCTCTCCAAAAAAAGGGAAAAAAAATCAGTTATTGTGGAATATATATAAATAAAAACCACATTATCACTTTTAGCTTATGGAGATGGTCACTTTAAAGTTCACTGGATCTGCTTTGTGAATACATTAAGCACATCTAAATTATTAATTATAATTAGCTTTAATTATATCCTCAAATAAATGTTCTAATTTTTATAATGTACCTTTTTTCCCTCAGGAGGTTGATAATGCTAACATTATTAATAATCCCTTTCTTCATCAGTGGCACTAAGGTAAAGTAAATACAGCTTAGGCAGATTTATTACAAATTAGAAATCAATAAAATTTTATAATAAAATAGTTTTTTTTATTATTATTAAGAGATTTTTGCTATAGGGTGTGTGCACTCACCAAAGACACAGAGAGACAGAAAGTGAGAAATCAGGGAACCAGCAGTTAGCATAATGGCATTGTCGTTGGACTCCCACGTAGTCGACCGCGGTTCGCGTCCTGGACCCGGTGGCTTAGAATTCACGCCGGGTGCGTATGCATGTATGCCCAAGATCCCGAGAGGAGAATGGAGGAGAAGGGATTGCGGCGTGACCATCCCCCCTGGGGGGTGATTTCTCGCTTTCTGTCTCTATGTCTCTCTCTCTGTCTGGCGAGCGCACACTCCCTAAAACAAAAACCCTCCCAAAAAAAAAAAAAAAAAAGAAAAGAAAGTGAGAAATCATGCCCCAGGGGGATGGCCCCACCACAATCGGGATTTCTTATGGAGATTTTGGGCATGCTTGCACACGTGCTCAGCATGAGTTCTAAGTCACTGGATCCAGGACTAGAACTGCCAATGATTATATGGGAATCCAGCGACGTAACCATTATGCCATCTGCTGGTACCTTAAAATGATTTTAAAAGTTAAAAAAAAATTTATTTGCTATGTGAATATCAGCAGAATTGCCTCAGGTTCTCACATTTATCAGTTCTACTTATTTTATCTGTAAGTACTCAGAGATTTAGCAATTTTCCCCGGTTATTCTCTGAGGTGCCTATAGATATATGATTAGAATATAAAGTCTAATAGAATTACAACCATATTGCATGGCCCAGTTACTCTAACAAAATGAATTAACCTTTGTTTTCTAGAAATTTACATTTACATTTTAAGTTAAGACTTAGTCACAGAAATCAAATTTTGACAACTTCCCTGTTTCTTTTTTGGAAAAAGTTGTGTACAAAAAACATCTTTTAGATACTTTATATGAGAATCCAAAATAGCTATGAAAAAAAAAATTCTTCAATGCCCAGGAGAATGCCTTCAGCCCTCATAAAGAACTTATTTATCCTTACCTAAACACAATTGTTACAAGATCTGGTTATCTGTGGTACAGAATGGACAAGGTGAATGATAGAAATGATGGCAAGGATATTAAAGTTATGAATAATAACTATACATACTATAGAATCTTGTTAGATAATCATATGAATGACCCTGGTCATTATAGTATATTAGATTACTATTTGGAAAATATTTATATAAATGTCTATTAAAAATTCTATCTTCAAGACCAGCAGTTAGCATAATGGCTATGTCACTGGACTCCCATGTAGTAAACCATGGTTCAAGTCCTGGAGCCGGTGGCTTAAACTCATGCTGGGCGCGTGTGTGTGTGCGTGACCAAGATCCTGAGAGGAGACTGGAGGAAAGGGGATTGCACAGTGACTATACCCTGGGGGGAGAGGTGGTGATTTCTCTTTCTGGCAAGCGTGTGCACCCTGTAGCAAAAAAAAAAAAAAAAAAACACCCTCTCCAAAAAAAATAAATAAATAAATAAATTAATAGAATAAATATACCTTCTTGCATCACTATTAGGTTTAGTAATTTACTTACTTTGATGAATGAAATGGAAACAGATGCAATTCAAATGGATATCTTGAAACATACTTGCATAGTTTGGTTGGTTCTCTTGTGTATCTCTGCCATCACCATGATAAAAGCTTTAATGCCAGGCTGTTCTTTCAGATAGGGCACTAGAATAAACTTTTTTGGAACAGACCTAAACCTACTCCCCACAGGCTTGCAACATGAAGCAGAGTAATGTAGCTACAGGTCTGCCCTAGAACATACCTAGCCAGTGTGTATACTGGAGAAGGAAAATAAATGAATATTGTTTTAAGCCACTGTGTTTTGGAATTATTTGTTACACAGCAATAGCTGACTAATGCAGTCATAAACAAAAGGCAAAGATATATAAATTGCCTTTGTTTAAACAGGTAGACTTTTAATAAAATTTCTACCAGAACCTATTAAAATACTTTACCGTTTAGCATTTGAAGGGCAATTCACTTACATGGGAAGCATTCCAAAGCCACTACTTAACAGTATGATACATAGTTCTTACAAGTTGCATACACAGAGAAAGAGAATGAGTATTCTTTCAAGATCTGCTTAACTTTACTGAATAGCTGTACCAGACCCTAATTTAATATACTTTCATCTGAAGTGTCATATTGCTGACTACGAAAAATAAAATAGTCACATGATGCTGTGGGTTGAGAAAAGGTTTGCTTCAGTTCCCACAAATAAACCAACACAGGAAATGTTAAGACCTGCATAATGAAAATGAAAGGAAATCCTTCTTTCTTAGAAAATCCCCCTTTGTGTTTGCACAGAGTGAAGTAACAGACATGCAAATGACTGCCAAATCACAGGGACATTCCTTGCTACCATAATGATGTTTCCATTTAGTCAGTATTTCCTGTGTGGTAAGCTTGGTGCTAGATGTTTCCCCTTTAGCACTTCAAGTAAATCATACAACCACCTATTAGGTGAGTGTCATTACCATGTGCATATTAGAGAATGAAAACAATAAAATATAAAGAGCACAAAGAACTTGAGCAACTGTATTATTTAAAAGTGATCTAGCTAAAGATTTTCACACCAGTTATAAATGCCTATATCCCATTCAATGAGAAATTAATTGAAGGATATTCGTTTTAACATCAGAACTGCCAAGAAAATCTCATCACAGAGCTATTTTCTAACCTTTGCTCTTCAAAATAAAGAAGGAATCTAACATGATAGCATCTGGAACAAAACATCATAGCTTCTTCTCAGCCTCAAAATACTTATTTGACTCAAAAATATCAGAATCTCACAGTGAAATTTCAAATGCTCTTCAGAAATCAATAAATAAGAATAGTGATTTAAAATCCATACCTGATCAAAACTGAATGGAGCTGTGTCAAAAAGACACAGGAGTCAAAGTGGCCTTAGAGATGGCGATTTGAAAAATTGAAAAAAAAAATGACTTCCATGAAATGAAACACATGTAATATATTTAAAAAAAAATGAGTTCATAATGACACTTATGAGAAATTTTTTAATTATTCCTTACTGGAGGTTGCTAGGACATAAATTTATTATCCCACAAAGTTATAAATAAAGAGAAAGAGTCAAACATTAATCTTACCTTTCCCACACAAACATATGTCAAGGTAATCATAAAGCAGGAGAGCAGTAGTTCTTTATTTTTTTTCTTTCTTTTTTTTTGGGGGGGGAGAGGTTTTTTTGCTATAGGGCACGTGCACCCGTCAGAAAGACAGAGAGGGACAGAGAGACAGAAAGCGAGAAATCACCCCCCAGGGGGGATGGCCATGCTGCAATCCCTTCTCCTCCATTCTCCTCTTGGGATCTTGGGCATGCACGCACATGTGCCTGGCATGAGTTTAAGCCACCAGGTCTGGGACGTGAACCGCAGTCGACTATGTGGGAGTCCAGCAACATAGCCATTACTCTAACTGCTGGTCCTGAGAGCGATAGTTCTTTATGAAAGAATGCCAGCCAATAAATGTACAAGAAATTACAGGATTATAAAATCTCTAGGAGGACCAGCAAATGGTGTAGTGGTTACGTTGCTGGACTCCCACATGGCCAACCGCCAACTGAGTCCTGGACCTGGTGCCTTAAAAATCATGCTAGGCAGGGAACCAGCAGTTAGCATAATGGCTATGTCGCTGGACTCCCACGTAGTCGACCGCGGTTCACGTCCTGGACCCAGTGGCTTAAACTCATGCCGGGCGTGTGTATGTATGTGCCCAAGATCCCGAGAGGAGAATGGAGAAGGGATTGTGGGGGGTGGGGGGGTGATTTCTCGCTTTCTGCCTCTATGCCTCTGTCTGTCTGGCGAGCGCATGTGCCCTATAGCCAAAATCTCTCCAAAAAAAAAAAAATCATGCCAGGTACATGTGCATGCATGCCCAAAATCTTAAGAGGAAAATGGAAGAGAAGAGATTGTAGCATGGCAATTCTCCCTCTCACTGTCTCTGTCTCTATCTCTCCCCTCAGCAAGCACACATGCCCTAAGGCAAAAGCATCTTAAAAAAAAAAATCACTAAGATTAGAAAATCCAATCCTAGGAGAAACAGTGAAGCTAGACGGTGATCATTGATACATGCCAATCCATCCGGCAAAAAGTTGATGGGAACTTCATAATGGGATTGGGCTGACAGCATTTGAATCTCATCCAGGCATCTACAGCCGTGTGTCATTGGAAAAGGGGCAGCCAATGATGGTTGAAGGGAAGTAAAAGTATTCGGTACCCCTATTCGACACTTCTGTCAAAATAAGTAAAGAAACAAGCTAGTATCTGATTAGAAACTTGATTAAGTTTCTAGATCTAACATCCAATTTACAGGAAATACAGGGTATAGAGAACAAGTTAAAGAATGACATATGTTAGGAGAGACCACTGTGGCACAGATGGTAGGGCACCGTCATGTGATACTGGAGTCACGTGGGAGGCCTAGGTTCAAATTCTTGGTCGACTTGAATATGCCAGGTGTGTCTACATGCACGTGTGATCTGGCCTTGTTAGCAGGGTGGGGGAAGGATCACAGTGCAGTGAGACTGTCAATGGTCCCCTTTCTTTCTTAGTCTAAACTTTCAATAAATAGATAGATAATAGATAGATGATAGATAGAAATCATGATAACATACACAGTAAGAAAGCTATCTACCAAATTCACATCACAGCACACTTTAACCTACATATGAGCTCATTCCATCGACTAATCTGTGACAGGAGAGGAGGTGGAGAGGAGTGAACATTAACAGACTAAAAAGTGTAACAGACCCAGTAGTCAATACGGTGTGACTTTGTTTAGATCCTGTATTAGGGTGTTCAGGGGGTGGAGCACAATTGCAAAATCACATTCTTAAAACAACCAGAAACATTCTAAATACGGACCAGCAGTTATATGATACTAATTCTTTTCTTTTTTGGGGGGGGGTGGGGGGAGAGGTTTTTGCTATAGGGCACGTGCACTCGCCAGACAGACAGAGAGAGACATAGAGACAGAAAGCGAGAAATCACCCCCCAGGGGGGATGGTCACGCCGCAATCCCTTCTCCTCCATTCTCCTCTCGGGATCCTGGGCACGCACGCACACGCACCCGGCGTGAGTTTTAAGCCACCGGGTCTGGGATGCAAACTGCAGTCGACTATGTGGGAGTCCAGCGACACAGCCATTATGCTAACTGCTGGTCCCGATACTAATTCTTGACATTATTGTTCATTATGCTATGTGTATTAATGGGATGATAATAAGGTCAAGAAAGTAGTCCTGAAGTTAGAAATAAAGTCTGAAGTATTTTGAAGCGAAATGACATAATACCTAGGATTTGCCTAAAAGTACTATGGAAAAAGAAAAAAGTCAGACATGGATGGAGGTAATGATTTAAAATAATCAAAATGCAATAATTCCTCAAGTTCAGAAAATACATGGAAATACATTATACTTTATACACGCACGTGCGTATGTATTTCCAAGGCAGAAAGAGAAATCCAGAGAAAAGCAACTTAACACAGGTAATGCTCTTTACGTATGTGAACCATCTGTAGGATTTCAGTTACTGTCTGTGTCTATCTGCTTTACTCTTTTTTTTACATTGTAATTTGCCATTAAGTTTGAAAGTGTTTTGTTTTCTATAACGTGAGAATAAATGAATCAGAAATTGTGTGAAAAAATGTAACTGAAGAGCACTAACATTTCTTAATATATAATACAATTAATATTTTTAGTTTCTTCTCTTTATCTTCAAAACCCAAGGCTGTGGGGATACAGCAATATATGCAGCACAGGTCTCACTTATTAAAACACTGGTTGCTAAAAATCCAGCAAATGTCAGCTTCCCGTTTGGGTCAGAAATAAGGATATAGTCACAGAGACAATTTTCCAAATCAACGTTGGCAGTATAAATTGTCAGTACAACCCAACTCTGAAGTCCAGTCTAACTGCTCCTGACAGGGCTTATGCTGAGCCAAGACCATCTTGCCCAAGCTCCCTAAATGTTAACGGTAAAGCACATGGAAGGGGACAGCACAGTAACCAAAGAAGAGAAGGGGGTTTGGTCACTGTTTATAGGGTCAGTAGCACCAAGGACAGGAAAGCATAAGCACCCAGGAGAATTGGAACATTCCACCACCACCATCAACACCCCACCTGAAAAAACACGAGAGTTTAATGAATATCTTTGCATACTGATCCGTGGGCAAGAAAAGAGAGTCAGAAAAATAAAGGAAACCCTCAGGACTCTCAGTTGTGCATTTTGTGGTGCAGACAGGCAGCTCACCACACTGGACTGTGGTGAATGGTTTCAGTTTCTGAGGTTCCAAGATGTGGATGGTGTCACACTCTAGGCACCCATCTCTCTTCCCAACGTCTTGTACCTATAGTTCCAAATTAATTCAGTCAGGGCAGACTCATATGAATAGTGGTACACTTTCTGCATAACCCCTCTGAGACTGAGGTGCTTACTGCTTCTTCCACTTACAGGTTATACATTCCTCTGTTTTTATGGAATCAGCATGACCTAAGGATGCCCTGGCCAAACTTGAAAATTACCTTTAGATTTAGATTTGCTCTCTTTTGAAAACCATACAGGAAAATGCTTATTTGCATACAGTCATAATCACAAAAAAATGACCAAACCCATTGAAAATTTCTATGTGTACAAAGTAGACTTCAGGTAGAAAAATAACAAAGCTTTGTTACCTTTGAATGTAACCTTAAAGGGTCAAATGTCAAAATAAAAAAAAAATTAAAATTTCGAGAAAAGAGGAGAGATTTAAGATTTGTATTTTCTCCTTGGAGAAAAGACATGAAAACCATACTGCTCCTTAAAATACTATTGATACACCGCAAGACAAAATTAGGTGTTGGAGAGTGCCATTCTGGATTTCCACAAGTCTTTTTCTCCAGCTCAACACCAAACTGAGGATATTACTTTGGAGACCTAGACCATCACATTAACACTGTCTTGGGACCATTTCTTCATTTGTTGAAATCAATTTTAGGTCACAACATTCTTCCAGAAGACACACAGGGAATGAAAAAGTTCTACTTAGACTTTTTTTTTTTTTTTTTGAGAGATTTTCTATGAATATACCAAAAGAGAAGATAGAAACATTAAATAAGCGTAAAACCCATCACAAACAACTCTTTCAAATAAAAGAGCCAGATGATGGCACAATGATAATACAACGCTCTGAAATGCCAGACCCACATGGAGAGGTCCATGGTTTGCATCCTGAGGATTCTGCGTGCCGGGCACACTCATGTGCCTGTCATCAGGCTGGATGACCCTGTTGGGGTACCTCTCTCTCTATTTTTCATGGGAAATAACAAATAAATAAGCTTTATTCTTTTTTTTTTTTTGAGAGATTTTTCACTATAGGGCGCTTGCGCTCGCCAGACAGACAGAGAGACAGAAAGCGAAAATCACCCCCCAGAGGGGATGGCCAAGCCGCAATCCCTTCTCCTCCATTCTCCTCTCAGGATCTTGGGCACGCACGCACTCACACCCGGCATGGGATTTAAGCCACCAGGTCCGCGACGCGAACCGCGGTCGACTACATGGGAGTCCAGTGACATAGCCATTACGCTAACTGCTGGTTCCCTACTTAGACATTTCTAACAGTCCCATGGAGTGGAATGCAGGTGGGAGATTTGTAATTGCTGCTCTAATACAAGGTGATAAAAACTATGATGGAAATAGACAAGGGCATCTTGGAAACAAAGCGGTGTCAAGGGGAAAAGGAGCAACCCCAGTGATAGTGTCTGCAGGGTAGATTTTTGAATAATTAGCTTAAACACAGTAGACAAGTAGGGGACCAGTCAGGTCCCAAACGAGGTCCCATATCAGACCTCTTTTGCAGACAAAGAGCAAAACAGATAAGTTTTTAGGCAAAAGCAGAGAAGCTCAAAATCCTACATCGTCAGTACTGTTCGCTGAAGGGTGAGTTTTAGAGTGAAGTTCTAACACATGATCATTCTTCAAGTTTAGACTTCAAAGAAAGTTAGACATGGACATTCCATGGCTATGATAAACAACCAGACAATACACTGAATTACAATGTTTCTTTTCATATAACCTTTTGGTTACTGAAATGTTCTTTTATCATTCTTTCAAAGGTAAGATGAGGTTGGCCAGGTGGCATGATACTAAAAGTGGCTGGATTAAACATGGCCAACTGCACAGTTTCAATCTCGGACCCAGTGGCTTGAAAAACACTCCAGGAATGTGTGTGCATGAGTGTTCAAAATCCCAAGAGGAGAATGGAGGAGAAGGGACTGTGGAGTGGCCTCACCTTCCTTCTCTCTCTCCCTCTCTGTCTCTTTTGGTTAGTGCACATACCCTATAACAAACTTAAATAAAAAGGCAAGATGTTTATAGACCAGAAAATACATCTGCTAAATAATTACTGGATTTTCTCACCATCTCTTTTGAAAAACATGTAGAATGTTGCTTACTTGTACACATATGCACATACACATAATAAATATCTAAACTCCTAATGGGAAATTCCTATGCATACATAGCAGTCTTCATGTTCAATAAGAATATATCATGATTAAAGTAGCTAGTAGCTGCTCTCATCCGTCCTATTAATGTTATATGAAAGACATGAGGCTCATATATGTGCTTAGTCACTTTCAGTTTTGAGTCTTTTGGCCAGTTTTCAATCATTCAGTTTCTGATCTCATTGGATTGTATAAATCAAGACAGACTAGCCTGCTGGGTTAACACCAAACATTCTGGGGCTGGACTGCCTGAGACTATACCCTAGCTCTACCACTTAGATGCTGTGTGACCTTAAGGAGGTTCCTTAACCTCTCTGTGTTTCATTTTCCTACTCTATACAATGGAGATAATATTATCTGCTACAAAAGTAACTGAACAGATGAAATAAGTAATGCATTTAAAAGGGTTACCATAGTGCCTGGCAAGTAGCGAAGTGCTCAATATGTGCATGTTCTTAAAGGCTGTCCATGTAAAAGACACTCTGGATTTTGAAGACTTAGTTCCAAGGAAATATTTCAATTTTTGTGTCCATTACATATTAAAATTATTTTTAGTATAGTAGGTTAAATAAAATATCAGAATTGATTTCATCTGTTTATTTTTACCTTTTCTACTTTTTAAACTTCTTTTCAGTGTAGCTACTAGGAAATTAAAAATTATATGTATGCCTTGCATTTTATTAATGTTGGACAGTGCTGCTCGAGAATGTTGAAGTCTGATTTTTGAAATTAGAGATCTATCATCTGTCCTCCTTTCCAGGGCTGCAAATTAGGTTTTCTTCTTCTTTTTTCCTTCAAATTGCTTGAGGGAACATGTATTTGCCAGAGAGAAACAGAGAGATGAACATAGATACAGGCAGAGGGAGAAGGTATTCCCCATGGGGTATGGTCACACCACAATCCCTTCTCCTCCTCTACTCCATCCTGTTGGGATTTTGGGTACACACACAAGGTGCCTAGCCAGTGTGTTTTTCAAGCCATTGGTGAGGAGACTGAAGCTGCGCAATCACCCCACCAGATGGGATCCAGCTTCCCTTAACCACTAAGCTATAAGGATGGCCAGAGTCTCCGTGTCTCATAAGACCATCAGGGTAAACTAGCCAGAGTCTCTCAAATATCTGTCTCCGTGTCTCATAAGACCATCAGGGTAAATGCTACCCATCCATTGCACTTCGGCCTGCTGACACTGACTTCCCATTCCCTATCAATCACATCACCAACAAACACCTACCAGTTTTTCAATTTTTTTTTTTTGGAGAGGTTTTCACCATAGAGACAGAGAGAGACAGAGAGACAGAAAGCGAGAAATCACTCCCCAGGGGCCACGGCCACACCACAATCCCTTTTCTTCCATTCTCCTCTTGGGATTTTGGGCACACACGCACAAGCGCCCAGTGTGAGTTTAAGCCACCGGGTCTGGGACTTGAACTGCAGTTGACTACATGGGAATCCAGCAACACAGCCATTATGCCAACTGCTGGTTCCCTAGTTTTTCAATTTTTATAAACAGTTTAGTTACAGTTTTTGACTGAATGATCTTTTAAGAGTATGACGCTTAAAACCAACAGCTTTAACTTAAATCCATGTCTTTCCAAGGGATGTATGAGTCAAAGACTAAAGTATAGTTCAGTGCTAAATGCATTGTATTAATCCAAAGATTCGAAAACTTGCATCAGTTTTTGCTACCAAAGATTCAGAAATCAAGGTTTATAAAGTCAAATGAAAAAACAAAAAAGATCCTTAGGTGACAGTCCATGGCCTGGTGCTCAATGTGGCAGGATCCACATGAGCAACACTACAGACTGAGTCTCAGACCCAACAGCTTGAAAAACATGACAAATGTGTGCCCCAAATTCTAAAAACAGGGAGAAATGGAGAAGGAATTATAGCATGATCCTTCCCTATGGGGTGGGGATGGGGGGGGTGGATGCTCTTGCTTTCCCTCTCTCTCTTTTGTCTTATCTCCTTGGTGAGTATATGCACCTTTCCAGGAAAAAAAAAATTCTTAACGCCCTCCTCCTAAGGATTCTGATTTTATCATCTTTAAAAGATGGGCCCCTAAAACATGTATTTTAGTATCCAGTCCCAGGCAGAGATGTCATCAACCAACAACACAAATAAACACATGATTATCATGAATGACAAGTGCTTAAAAAAAAAAGGGGACTCTACATGGTACTACATGGTATTATTAGGGAGTTTGCTATTTAAAAAAAAAAAAGAAATATAAAATAAGATAAAAATCTGAATTCTGCCAGCTTAATTGATTCTACCTATACTTTGAGATGTTCTGGGGGCAGAAATCATGTATTTTAGATATACAATATAGAGTTGTGGGTTATTTCAGTCCTAATTTTGTGATATAAACATGTTTTTAAAAGGTAAAAAGCTGTAGGAAAACTAAAGAGAAAAATTCAATTCACCTCTAACTAACCATAAATATGTTTAGGCAAACCATTTTTGTCATTTTTGAAATAACTATCTAGACATCTGCCTATGTAAATAACCATATTTTATAATCTGGAAAAATAAAAGACTATGATCTCCTTAGAGTTGAAAACAGTTGCTGAAATTGCATTAAGGGCAATTTGGTTAGGTTTTGAAAGAAACGTTGACTATCCAAGCTCATTCTGAAAGGTTGGACAGATTACTTTTCATGGAAAGACGTGAAGAGCATCCTTTGATTCCATAAACGACATTCTGGGTAGGCTATAAATGCAGTGCCTGGAGCAAAAACTCACAATAAACATGCATTTAATGGATGGGTGAATTGTGACAGTTGAGACAGAATTTCAGAACTAGAGATCTCCAATTTAATTTCTTATTTTATAGATAAAGCAATTGCCGCTCAGGGTAGTCAAGTTATCTGACCCCAGAGCCAGGGGTAGCAGGGAGAACACCAGGATGCGCGTCTCCAGGTTCCTGGTCAGGCCTCATCCATCATATGACGCCCACGCACAGACCCACTGAGATCTGTTTACTCAAGCCCTCTGGTGACACAGATAAGAGACTCAAGAGACACCACTCAGCTAGAGCATTCCAAGATAAAAGGAAGTAACTTTTCTGTTCTACACCAGGAAAGGACCCACCAGGGATTTTGCATAGGGGCTGTGGATTGCGACTCATACAGATTTACATGCTTAATACTGACTCCAAAGTTCCTGCTAACTAATTCAAAGACATAATTAAGATATAAAAATCCGGGGGCCGGCAGGTGGTGTGGTGGTTAAGGTGCTGGACTCCCACGTGGCCAATCATGGTTTGAGTCCTAAAACTGGCAGCTTGCTTTCTTGCTTTCCCTCTCTCTCTATTTCTGGTCAAATTAAAATAATAATAAAAAATAAATTTAAGGACCAGCAGCTAGCGTAATGGCTATGTCACTAGACTCCCATGTAGTCAACTGCGGTTCGCATCTTGGACCCAGTGGCTTAAAACTCACGCCGAGCGCGTGTGCGTGCATGCCCAAGATACCAAGAGGAGAATGGAGGAGAAGGGATTGCAGTATGGCCATCCCCCCTGGGGGATAATTTCTCGCTTTCTGTCTCTCTTCCTGTGGTGTGGGAAGGCCATCCCCCCTAAAAACAAAAAAAAAAAAAAAAAAAAAAAAAAACTCTCAAAAAATAAATAAATTTAAATTAAATAATTTTAAAAACTATATAACAATCCACAAATATCCCAGTCCTTCCTCTTTTTTTTTTTTTAAATTTTGCAAGAGTGCACATGTTCTTACCAGACAGAGAAGGGCTGGGAGAAAGCACCCCCCCCCCTTTGGGGCATAGTCCTGCTGCAATCCCTTCTCCATTTCTCCCTCCTTTTGGAACTTTGGGCATGTATGCCATGTGCCTGGCATGATTTTCAGGCTGCTGGGTCAGGAACTCAGACCATGCAGTCAGCCAATTAAGAGCCAGTGCCTCAACCATGAGGCCTCCAGCAGGCCCCAGCCTTTCCTTTTAAAGAGGTAAAGTGGTAGTTAAAGGATATATCTGATACCTGACCATCAGGTTCAGGAATAATTAGCTTGGATTCAGGGATGGATCAAGAAGAAAAGAATGTTGTCTGTGGCGTTTCTAGGCTTTCTGAATTCTAAGACTGCTACTAGTCCTCATCCTACCTGCATACTGAAGATCTGTCTGAATCCTAGAAAGAGGTACAATACGATGGTATATCTCCTGAGCAGAAAACAGGCTTCTAGAATGTTTAAGGCTACCTGTCAGAATAGGTGTTCTTGTTATGTTGGCATTACCAAGACAGACTGAATCATACTGATGACTGGATGTAACTTCCCACAGACTCAGCACTGTGTCACCATGCTGAAACAGCATGTAAGGTTCAACCCAGAAAGAATTCAAGCCACCCAGCCACTTAATAGCACTGAAAAGAGCAGAAGAGATTCTCCAGGACAGTTCTCAGGTCTTTCTTTACCTGGAGCTTTAGGCTTCATCCACTGAAGCCTCCAGTTCGTAGCATATATGCTTCTGATGTTTGAAATGAATGATGATTCATTGCTTTCACCCAGAATCTTTCCTGCCCCTTCTGAAGGCATCAAGACCTGCAAAGCATCGAACCCACACAGCCTACTTCATCAGCTTGGTATCTATTTCTCAGACTCAGAAAACAATGTAATCAGTCTTATCCTCTTTTGACCATGGCAGCAAGCCACATTGCTTTCTGTACTAGGTATGATGCTCTTGCCTCACAAGAAAGCCAAATGCGTGTTGGTGCATAGAACACAAACAAGCAGGGCTTTTGTGTGTCACTTTAATAGTCAGGAGACTTTCAGCCCTCTTCTCAACTTTCCACACCCAGAGCTAAGTTGGCTATGTAAGAACTTTGTCTAATAAATGAAGATGTAAGGGGTTGTCAGGAACTACAGTGCTTGTCTGAGTACAGTACTACAAATATTCACATCCTGCCTCTTTTTTTTCTTTTGGAGAGGTTTTTTTTTTCGCTATAGGGCGCGTGTGCTCGCCAGACAGACAGAGAGAGACATAGAGACAGAAAGCGAGAAATCACCCCCCAGGGAGGATGGTCACACCGCAATCCCTTCTCCTCCATTTTCCTCTCAGGATCTTGGGCACGCACGCACATGCGCCAGGCGTGAGTTTTAAGCCACCGGGTCCGGGATGCGAACCGCGGTCGACTATGTGGGAGGCCAGCAACATAGCCATTATGCTAACTGCTGGTTTCCACATCCTGCCTCTTCATCTCCCATGAAGTATGTTTGCCCTACTGGTCTGTCATCTGCAAGAAAATAAATGAACCCTTGTAGTATTCCTATCATGTACTAAGTAATATTTCAGAGAGTTTTACATTTTATTTCTTAATTCCCATGACGACATGTCAGATATGCATATTTATTTATTTAATCTGTGAGTGAGAGAGAGAGACACACAGAGACATAGAATTCCCAACCATAATCCACTACTCAGCCTCAGCAGGCCTGGACCATGGGCAGGCACACATGTGCCCAGGGTACTCAGGGATGCTCAGACACCAACCCACAACATTTCCACAGAGCCCCGGCTTCACTGCTGCAGCACTAAGTCTCCACTCTCATGTGAGATACTTTTAATAGTATTTTCTAACAGATAAAGATGTTAGAATTCAATGACATGTCCACAAAACAGCCTCCTGCACTGCTGACATGTACACACTTTTGATGTCAAGTATTCAAGAACTCTAGCTAATGAACTGACAGGTTCTCTCCACCTGATCAGGGAGAACCTGGGCTCCAGCTTGTCCTTGGAATCACACAAGGACTTTGGGCCTGAAGCATCAAGTTGCTTCAAAGCAATGTCTAAAAGAACTCAAGTGAAAAACAGTTTCTCCAAAGGCTATTACGGTATGAAACAGCTAAAGATGACCCTGCCTCAAAGAGACCATGATTTGCATTAAACTTCCCTTCCTTTTCTTTTTTAACATGCCCAACAGGCAGCGGTAGATCAGAAAGCCATAATCACTATTCCAGTTTTGAAATTGCACTGCCCTCCTTCCCTAAGAAGATGGAATGAAAAGTGCAGACAGCAGGCTTTGGGCACCAGTAAATTACACCCCCACACACCTCAGGGTGTCAGAGAGGTTTTGCTCTCTTGGTGAGCATTTGTGAGAAGCGGAAACAGAATACTGAAATCTCTACCCACCTAGAAATGGAACGCATCATGAGGAATCAAACTCCAGTTTATCAAAAGAGGATTTATCTTTTTTGCCTCTCACGTATGGGTATCATCATGGAAGATTTAGGAGCATGTGGAGATAATTATATCAGATGACAGAAAAGAAAGTAAACCAAACGTGGCTAAGACATGTTGCTGCATCCTTAAACAGGCAGTTATTCCCACTGTCGCTTGGAAGGATACAGTGGGTACAATACTACCCAGGAATTGCTTCATGGTCACCTGATCACAAACATGAAATAACCCCTATCTCCTGTGGCCTCTCTCACTACCCCCTATATCTCTCATTCTCCACAAATCACTGGTCCTGTTGCCACTATAATTAATCCTCTCTGGGCAATTAACTTTTTTAAGAGTATCATTTAAGCTGGTCTACAAATCATCATTAATATACTCGCCATGAAAATAATCTACTACCTAATATTACAGATTAAACGTAAAGCCATTACACATTTAAAGGAGAAACAAAAAAATTATATCACGCTGGAGTCCAGCAGTGAACACCCCACTGTTCGCTTCATGCAGACCAAAAATTGTAAAAAAGCAAATATGTTTACCCTCTCTTAAAACATTCCTGCAGCGGAACTGGTAGTCAGCAAAGATACTGTTTTGTTTTTTTAAATGAGAAATGCTGTATAAGCAAAACTACCTTTTTGTGAGGAAACTCTTATTACTGTAATATATCATCTCAAAGACCCATGCAAAAAATATCCAGACATTTTTATCTTATTTTTAAGGAACAGAATGTCCAATACACATCTAACATAAAGTTAGTTTTATAAAACTTGCCTCTTAAAAAACTGTATTGAAATTTTGAGATAAAAATCATTGATCTACCAGGACTTTAGGTACCTCTTTTTTAAAAAAAATTTTTTTGGAGAGATTTTTGCTATAGGGTGCATGCGCTCGCCAGACAGAGAGAGAGAGACAGAGAGACAGAAAGCGAGAAATCCCCCCCCCGGGGGGATAGTCACGCCACAATCCCTTCTCCTCCATTCTCCTCTTGGGATCTTGGGCATGCACGCACACGTGCCCGGCATGAGTTTTAAGCTACCGGGTCTGGGACTCGAACCGCAGTCGACTACATGGGAGTCCAGCGACATAGCCATTACGCTAACTGCTGGTCCCAACCTCTTTTAAAAATTTAATGACTCTCTGACAGAGTGAAAAAAAATTATCTAATTTTTTTTTAATTTAAAAATAGGAAAACAGGGAGCCTAGATACTCCAAGGCCATTTGACTTACCAACTGATTGGCAAATATTATATTAAAACACATATCAACAGGTCCTTTCAAAAGAACATTTGAGCTATTTTTCTCTCACAAATGATTATTCACTTAATCCCATTAAAATAGATACTCCTCACTTCAGCCAGATTAGTCCATCTTAGGTTAAATTAATGGATATTACAAGGAAAAAAAAACTGCAATGACATCATGTCAGGGTTCAGGGATGAGCCACAGTGAATTTCTTTTGTGACACAGTGAAAAACTATATAAATGAAAATGGACTATGAGAAATGAAGTTGAATTTTAGAAAGTCATCCTTCCTAAATGACAATTTTATCAAGTGGGAACAGTCTTAGGTCAAAATATTTACCAAAGACTATGAGTTTATACCTATAGAATCTCTAGTCGTTATCAGTGCTATAGTAAGTTGGAAAAGGACACTTTGCAAATTACACCAGCTTAGCTGTGGCTAACTAGAAAGACAGAAATATGACAACTGTCTATTGAAAAAGGATGTATACCTGCAGATCAAACATCTTATCATATGAGACAGAAAATGACAGAAATAGCAATAGCGGTCTAAAAGTGAAAACTGAATGGCATTTTACAGTACATTTCACTTACCACAATAGAAACTTTTATTGTAAACTTTTATAGAGCAAAAGAATTGCAATAACTTGCGATTCTGAAAAAAAAATCCTTCCACTTTACCTACCATTGATCAGTCTTCCAATGATAAAGGGCTGACATTAAACTTCTTGATTTTATATGGAATATGGACAAAGCACAGTCAATGAAAGGCAACACAGGTAGAGCGTATTTTTTTTGGCTGAACCGAGGAACGGGTAAAGACTTGTAGTTATTTAAAGGAAAACAAAAGGCTTAAAAGGGATCGGTCATATGATGGCATAGTGGTAAAACACAGAGCTCTGTAAGGCTGACCCACATGGGAAAGTTCTAGGTTTGCATTCAGAGACCTCCCTAAGAAGGCTGGCTCACACAGGCCATGATCTAGGACTGCTTCTCTCTCTCTCTCTTTCTTTCTGTCCTTCTCCCTCATAAAAGAAATAATGATAATAAAAAGACTTAAGAGGGAACAAGTGGCAGAGGATAAAGGATATCAATGGCTATGAAAACAGCTTCGATTTCAAACCTGGCAGGTGGTATGGTGGTTAAAGGTGCTGGACTCCCACAAGGCTGACCATGGTTCGAGTCCCAGACCTGGTGGCTTGCTTTCTCACTCACTCTCTCTCTCTCTCTCTCTCTCTCTGGTCAAATTAAAATATAGTGTAAATTTAAATTTAAAAATTCTTCTTAAAAAAGTTTAGATTTTAAAGTCTAATGATAAATGGTAAACAAGACACCAAATGGAGTCCAGTCACAAATTTTTAACCTATTAAGATATAGAAAATGTAACTAAATGACTCATGACTTTGGCTCTATGAATCCTGTAGATAAAGATTTTGGCAAACATTCACAGAAGTCTTTCTCCTAATTGTTAGAGTAGTAATTCCAACAACAAAGGGCTTCATTTTCTCTAATCCATGCATGCTAATTTGAAATACCTTTGTAAAGTTCATCAATGCAGAGCAGAACAAAATAATAGCAAGAAATTCTAAGAGCAGCAAATGTCGTAATAGTTAGGTCACTAGACTCCCATGTAGTCTTCCAAGGTTTGAGTCCTGGACCAGGAGGTGTGTACGTGCATGCTCAAAATCCTGAGAGGAGAATGGAGGAGAAGAGATTGAGGCGTGGTCATCCCCCCCCCCCCCCCGGGGGGGTGATTTCTGGCTTTCTGTCTGTCTCTTTCTGTCTCTACAGAGAGCATACGTGCCCTATAGCAAAAATCTCTCTTAAGAAAAAAAAAAAAAAGAGGCAAGACATTGTAAGAAATAAACCATAAAATAAAAGCATTTTTACCAAATACCCTTAATTAGACTAAATAAGCAAGTTTCATGAATTTAGTTATTCCTATAGTGAAAAACATGGGTATAATAAGGCCTCTATCAATCAAGGTCTCCAATCATGTAACTCTGTGTGTGTGTAATATTTCCAGGCCATTCTTTAACCCATCACATATCGTGTACTAATTTTATTTTGTTCTCTTAACCATGTATTGGGTTATCAGAAAAGTCATGATGTATTTTTAAATGCATCATGACTTCTCCAACAACCCAATATATGCCTCTAAAAAGTAAGGATCAAGTTTCACTCATGTCTGTCACAAAACCAAGTATTGCCTTATACACAGCTGCTGCCTAACAAATGTCTACTCAGCCAAAAAGAATTCTAATGCTTTTAAAATCTACCCAATAGCCAGGACCATATTAAATGTCAATGAAGTAATCCTGAATGTGTGAGATTTGGTGCTGGCCAAACCTATAGACCAAGCTGTAGTTGATCAGTAAAGCGAGAGAAGATAAGGAAAGTCATAAGCTAAGCTAGCAGGGAGAGGGGCAACTGGACCTTCCGGCAATGAACCACAGGGCTCAGCATTGTAGGATCGCAGAAAGGTAAAGTCAACGGGTGTCAGAGAAGTAGCCATTCTGCATGAGAGGGGCTGAACTCCAAGCCTCAGGGGAGTACAGTTCCAGGCAGGTGGGAGTTGTGAGGAACAGGGACTTTCTATACCAAGTAGGGCCTTAATATGAAAAGTCTTCAAAAAAAGCCCATGGAAAATGCATGCTCTGAAAAAAACTATGCATGAATTTCAAAAAACATTTCTTCCACTAAAATAAAGGTATGCTGGGGGGAACCAGCAGTTAGCGTAATGGCTACAGCGCTGGCCTCCCATGTAGTCGACCGCGGTTCGCGTCCCAGACTCGGTGGCTTAAAATTCACGCCGGGTGCGTGTGCGTGCGTACCCAAGATCCTGAGAGGAGAATGGAGGAGAAGGGATTGCGGCATGACCATCCCCCCTGGGAGGGGATTTCTCGCTTTCTGTCTCTCTGTCTCTCTCTGTCTGGAGAGCGCACGTGCCCTATAATGAAAACCTCTCCAAAAAAAAAAAAAAAAAGAATAAAGGTATGCTTTAATTCTATTTTTCCATCAACTTTTTGAACTCCCTTCATCCAGAATAAATAGAATGTATATCAGACGGAGCACACCAAATTAGGCCACAGAAAAGGAATGTGAACCTGGTTACCACAATGGAGCCATGTGTCCACAGTAAAAAAGGAGAAGCGGAGCCAATAGAACCCAAATAACCAATCAGAGAAAGATAAATGATAGAAGAGTTCTAGTGGCAAGTCTCAAGTCATCAAAGGAAAGATTCTGAAACTTCCTTGGCTAGGTAAATGACTGGTCCCAGATTCCAAGAAAAGTATAACAACATGGAAAAGTTAAGAAGGCGCTACGCAAAAGGATGAGAAGAATCAGGCTGTTCCATGGGCCTCTGACACTGGCCTTCTGGAGACTAAACATAGGTTTTGAACACTATTTTTATAGCAATGTACTTAGTCATACATACTCATACAATTCTAATCAATACTGTTTGTAAAGACCAGACAGTTAGCGTAATGGCTATGTCACTGGACTCCCAAGTAGTTGACCACGGTTCACGTACCGGACCCGGTGGTTTAAACTCACGCCGGGCACATGTGCGTGCATGCCCAAGATCCCGAGAGGAGAATGGAGGAGAAGAGATTGTGGCGTGGCCATCCCCCCTGGGGGGGGGGTGATTTCTCGCTTTCTGTCTCTCTGTCTCTCTCTGTCTGTCTGGCGAGCGCACGCGCCCTATAGCAAAACCCTCTTAAAAAAAAAAAAAAAAAAACAGACAGGTGGGGGCTGGCAGGTGGTGTGATGGATAGGGCAGCTGGATTCCCACATGGCTGACCACGGTTTGAGTCCCAGGCCTGTCAGCTTGCTTTCTCTGTCTTTCTCTGATCAACTTCAAGAAAACTAAAATAAAGGGAACCAGCAGTTAGCGTAATGGCTATGTCGCTGGACTCCCACGTAGTTGACCGCAGTTCGCGTCCCAGACTCGGTGGCTTAAAACTCACGCCGGGCGTGTGTGTGTGTGTGTGTGCCCAAGATCCCAAGAGGAGAATGGAGGAGAAGGGATTGCGGCGTGACTATCCCCCCGGGGGGTGATTTCTCGCTTTCTGTCTCTATGTCTCTCTCTGTCTCTCTGGCAAGTGCATGCACCCTATAGCGAAAACCTCTCCAAAAAATAAAGAAAACTAAAATAAAATAATGACAATGACTAAAATTAATAATTCTTTTTAAAAAAAGTCAGACAGGTGTATGCACAGACATAACTTTTAAAAACTCATTCCTAGGCTTGGGAAAACAACTCTTACTGACTTCCCCATCATTAGACTGAAATGTGAAAGGTAATATTGAATGGCAGAATGGCAGAGTAACACCTACTCCTAACAGAGTTTAGGACCCTAGAGATTTGTCATGGGAAGGTAAAATTCTTGAGAGGAATTCAAGGAATTCCACTGTATATCATACATCAAAAACCTGTCATATAACCAGGGCTTTAAAATGTTACATAGATGAGATGGGTGGTGAGGCAGTGGTAATCACATGGACAGCTTCTGAATTCATGTCCAGAGACCACTGAGTATGCCAGGCATGTCCATACCCATGATCCAAGGCTGTCTGGGACCAGGGGTGGGTCATGGCATTAAGACCCTACTAGAAGTGCTCTCTCTGTCCATTTTGCTTACTCATGAGGGAAAGAAATTCAAGAAAATAAAAAGTTACTTACAAATAGTATACTCTTTCAGGGAACAGTTTCCTTCTCTACCACCTCATGTTTCAAATGTTTCCACATTGCACAAATATTAAAAAGCAGTATAAATTTTGAACACCAAAATAAAGTCAGGGCATTAAAAAAAATACAAAGATATGGTT
>NW_006159742.1:503165-529254 GCF_000334495.1 Tupaia belangeri chinensis | reverse complement strand
AACGGTTATGTTGCTGGACTCCCATGTGGTTGCCGCAGTTCAAGTCTTGGATCTGGTGATTTAAAACTCATACCAGGCACATGTGTGCATGCCCAAAATCCTAAGAGGTGAACAGAGGAGAAGGAATTGTGGCATAGCCATTCCCCCTGGTGGTGGGAGCAAGGGGGTAGTGGTTTCTCACTTTCTGTCCCTCTATTGCTCTGTCTCTCCAGCGAGCACACATGCCTAGAGCAAAAAATCCCTCTCTTATAAAAATATAAAATAAAATAATCCACATCCCTCTACTGAAATTGTCTAAAATAAATATTTACTAAAAGAAATAATATTTTGGTAAATTATATATATTCTCAAATGATATATAAAATATATTTTAGCCATGGATAATTTCTATTATATATACACACACATATGTACATAATATCTCATGAGCATAATTTGAAATAAAATACTAGACCCAAATTAACATACACTAATTTTAAATAATCCAAGAAACACTTTTGAAACATGTAAAAAGAGTAAGTGTAGAAAAAAATTAAATTCTGAAGACAGACTACCTCCATTGATAGAGTAGAAATGTGAATCAATAAGAGTTTATAAAAATATCAGTAGGGGCTAGCCCCAATAACCACGTTTATAGTAGGATCCACCACACTTATGCCTCTCTTTAACAGTGGCCCCTTGTTCTCTTTAACAGGAAAAAGTCGTGTATTGTGTTTCTTAACACAATTGATAGTTATGTATTTACTCGTCTGCATACTCACTCAATGCCTGTCCCCAGCACTTCGTGTAAGTTCCACGAGGTCAGAGAGGGTGAAGTTCTGCTCAGTACTCAGTAACTGTCATAGCACATGGTAGCCTTCGTTAAAACTAGTCAGGTTGACTGACTTAATTCATAACAGACACTGTTTTTCTTTAGGTTCACAGATCTCATCAACACACATCATTAGGAAAAACTTGCTTTTAAATCAACCAAGTATGAAGTTGGCCCATAAACCCCCTAATACAGGCATATAAGGAAAGAAAAATAATAGGTATAATTAGATGACTAACTCCATATAACTTATAAACATATTTGGTGGTATTTGAACCAAATATGAACATAGTAACATATATGAACACATTACCAAAGACATAATCCTAGGCAGTCTGTAACAAATTAAAAATCAGAAATATATTGAACAGGTTTTGTTTTTGTGGATTTACTGCACAATTAAACACTGATAAATATTTGCAAACCAAGGACTCAAAAATAGCATTTTATTCTCCAAGGTAATAATTTTATAATCATACCTTTATTTTTAGACTCCATGAAATATTATAATAAAAATAAATTTTGGCAATAAAAATGAGCTATGCTTTAATATGACATATGCCAACTATCTCACCTCCTTCCAACAAGGCATAAGGAATATTATATTATGCATGTAGCATTTTATATTTTGATATAGTTACAATTCAGGTACTAGAAACTATGTAAAGCAATCATGAAATTAGATAACTCCAAGGAACAACTACATGTAATTCTACCAAGATAAATTAGTTGGAAGACTGTTCTTTTGATTTCTCTGACACTTTCATTAGAGTCAATGCAGAATAGCAGGCTAAATTAATACTGTTTTCCAGCCTATCCATTCCCTTTGGGAAGAAGACAGAATAGCTATTGAAAACCAATTCATTCTGCAGCAGGGAGTAGTGGGCATGGATGCTCCAGTTTTTTACTTAAATCTCAGAAGACCTCTATCTTCCCCATCAAGGGGTCCTGGATAACTCACTTTCCAAGATTCAGCTCAAGCAGCCTACATGAACCCCAGGTCTAGGAGAAAGTCTTTCCTTATTTTCCATAAAACAAAGATGGCTGCACACTTCTCTTGACTCCCACTCTATATCCAATCTTGGACCCACATGGAAAGGTCCTGAGTTTGCATCCCAGGACCCGCCTGGGAATGCCAATATGCATACATGTGCCTGTGATCTGGGCTGGATGAGGCCAGAGGTGGATCATGGCATAAGTATTTCTCTCTCGCTTTTCCCCTCCCTCTCCCTCCCTCCTCTCCTCCCTCCAGAAGAGAAAAACAAATAAGCTTTTTTTTTTTTAAGTGCATCAGCGTGTTCACTTCTCTCTCCCCCATTAGACTCAAGGCTCAGTGAATTCAAGAACCATGCTCATTCTCATATCCCCCAGGCCATCACACACTAGACCTTCACATATTTACCAAAGTCAACAATGGAAGTTATCTGTCTCTCTACATACCTAAATATCCAGATATATAGAAAAATACAGATACCTAGACATCATCCAAAAGTCATTGAGGGCTAAGGAAAACATTTCAAATAAATTCTATCCTTAAAGGATGGTTAATATTCTAAACTCTGAGCATTGAATTCAAGCTTAAATAACTAAGTGAGTATCCAACACCGAGAAGTTTCTAGGGAATTTCATTCATCACTTTTAAGAGTCTCCTAGGAATTAACTCTTGGGGTAATTTATGGAAGGATGGGTGAGGGGACACATACAGTTAGAAGATTTCTTTAGCACCACGTGTAAACAAGAAAGTCATTATGGTCAACAACTCACAGGAAAGAAAAGAAAAAAGAAAAGAAAAGAGAAGGGAAGGACTCCCATGTAGTCAACTGCGGTTCAAGTTCTGGATCTGGTGGCTTAAACTCACGCCAGGCACGTGTGCGTGCCCAAGATCCCGAGAGGAGAATGGAGGAGAAAGCACTGCGGTGTGGCCATCCCTCCTGGGGGGGGATTTTTCACTTTCTTTCTCTGTCTGTCTCTGTCTCCAGTGAGCGCAAGTACCCTATGGCAAAAACCTAGAAAAAAGGAAAAGAAAAGAAGAAAAGAAAAGAAAAGAAAAGAAAAGAAAAGAAAAGAAAAAAAAAGAAAAGAAAAGAGAAGGGAAGGGAAGGGAAGGGAAGGGAGAAGGAAAGAAAGGAAGAGGAAGAAAGAAAAGAAAGAAAGAAAGAAAGAAAGAAAGAAAGAAAGAAAGAAAGAAAGAAAGAAAGAAAGAAAGAAAGAAAGAGAGAGAGAAAGAAAGAAAGAAAGAGTCATCTACCCCTATTTAACAAGCAATTTTATCACAGGTAGACAGACCATCGTTGTAAATTCAGTTTCATTATCCTGGTGTAAGATTATGCTGATTTACTGTATATTTCACATGCTAGTTAAGAAACTCATCTATAATATATCACTCAAATTGTCTTTTGAATCAAGATGATGGTGACCCTGCCTACACCATAGTTCAGGTCCCCAGAGGAGTGAGATATATGCTATAAAGAATAAAGGCTTGATTTTTACACATGGTTGCTTAGCATCAAGTACTTTTATGTCAAAAGACAAATGGGACCAATAAAAAAGCTTATTACAAAGGCTACCAATCAGGCCTAGAAAAGTCATGACCCAGTGCCAACTTCCTGAAGCAATTCTCTTGGTTGAATTTGATATTTATTGTTGTTATGACTTTTCACACAATGAAATCCCTCAAAACACTCCTCTTTGGTATTTTTAAACTCCAGTACCTTATTTTCCAACTATAACTGTTTTACCTTTCTCACAATGGCAAATACACTCATCCTTCCTTTTGTCCTCAAACAGATCTGTAATTTATTCTTAAAAAAAAAAAAAAAAAAACAGAGAAAACCTACTTTAGTTAATTGTATTTATTTATTTATTCACTTATTTTAATTTTACCAGAGAGGGACAGAACAAAAGAGAGAGAGAAAGTGGCCAGGTCCAGGGCCTGAATTATGGTCAGCTATGTGGAAGTCCAGCACCCCCAACCACCATGCCACCTGCCGGCCCATTTATTTATTCTTATACCTTCTTTTCATACTGGCTGATCAACTTTTTTATGGTCTTTTTCTTTCCAGCTCTTATCCTCCACCCATTCTTCAAATGCTGATACCTGATGCCTCTCCTGATAGTCATATTCCACTCTGGCAGAATAGAGCACCCCTTTCTCCATTCAACCTCCCTAACATTCTGACTACACTTCTGTAACATTCTCCTCACTCTGTGGTTGTTTATGTGTCTGTCCCCCACTGCTACACTGAGGTTTTTGAGGACGAGAAACATACCCAACCACAAAACCCAATTAATGCAAGTGTCAATAAATGTAAGAAAAGTATGTGACTACGAAACTGGTTAACTGGATAGAGGAGGAGGAGAAAGATAGAAATGCTAGGAGATGCTCAAAGTAGGCACTGCAGTCATGAAGAGGAAGACTCCACAACAAATTGACAGGGTTCAAATCTCAGCCTTGCCATTTTCTAATCACCTGGCTTTGAGAAAGGTATGGTGGTAGACTGTTTCCCTTTAAAGTACATATGGTGAATCCTAATTCCCAATGTGATGGTATTATGATCAGGCCAGAAGGATGGAGTCCTCACAAATATGATCAGTTCCTGATCACAAAAGGGACCCTAGAGAGCCCCCTCATCTCTTCCACCATGTGAGGACACGGCTAGAATGTACCATCTATGAACCAGAAAGTGGACCCTCACTCAACAAGAATCTGTCAGTGCCTTCATCTTGGACTTCCCAGCCTCCAGAACTGTGAGACAAATATTTGTGTTTATGCCACACGGACTATGATATTTTGTTATAATAGCCTAAATAAACTATGACGGGTACCTACTTTATTTAGTGTCATCAGGAATAATGGTATTAATATATGCTGAACACTTAAAAAATTCTGAACAGTTTAAGTTTTAGAAACTAACATTTATGCAATAGATTAGCTCTTTAAAATTTGGCTTACTTTGCACTAATAAAGCTTTCTAAGTTATTGATAAAATAAGAAATTTAAATCATTATTTTTTTTATATATATTAAAAGGAAGCAAACCCACAGATGCCAGATGCCTAGAACTCTTCCTCTGGCTATGTCAACTGTACACATGACTGAGTTTACCGGATATGACACAGCATTTGTTTAAAACATATACAAAATGAAGTCAAGTTACATCAAACCGTTCCATTGGAATTGTGACCATTAGCTTACAAAGTATACCCAGCTTCCCCTCTAGTTATAGTAAGAGAGCACAGATTGTTTTAATTTTTCCTTAATTCTTAGATTAAAATTCCTGTAATTGGAGAGCAAATGGAAGGAAAGAACAAGTGGATATTTTTTTCTAAGAAGACAATAGGTGCAGAGGTACTGACTAATGAATGGAAACTCAAGCCCAGAGTGAAAATCAGTACCACAAACTCAGTGCAGTGCCTTCCTCCTTTTCTAGACCCACCCCCAGGTTCCTGGAAGCCAGTGGCAAACCCCAAAGTGTGGTCTGATGGGCCTGGGCAAGAGGACTGATTTACTCAGAGATATCAGAGCTCCAGTGTCTTTGATCCTGGCTCTTAAAACCTCAAAGCTTCAGTCTGGGGTAGGTAGACTGGTGATGGATGGATCATCTATATGAAATATATATATACACACACACACACACAGATAAAACAAAGAGTACTCTTTTTTTTTTTTTTTTTTTTTTTTGGAGAAGTTTTTACTATAGGGGGGGGCCAATTTTACTATAGGGTGCGTGCACTTGCCAGAAAGTCACAGAGAGAAATAGACAGAAAGCGAGAAATCACCCCCCCAGGGTAGATGGCCACACTGCAATTCCTTTTCCTCTATTCTCCTCTCAGGATCTTGGGCATGCACACACATGTACCTGGCATGAGTTTAAGCCACCGGGTCCTGGACTCGGATGGTGGTTGACTACATGGGAATCCAGCAACATAGCCATTTCGCCAACTGCTGGTCCCAACAATGAATACTCTTGAAGAACAACCTCTCCCCTTCTCTGAAACTTGGAACCCAGTCCTTTCTATTTTTTCAGGATAAGACCTGGGGCCTGACCCAGGGCCTAGCTTCTAGAGACCATCTACCAGAGATTTATCCTCACAGAGATAGAAAAATCTAAGCTCCCTCATCCTATTCTAAATCATCTACTCCCTGCTGAGGGTCATGATTTGCCCAGACACAAGGATCTGAAGAAAAATTCATTCTAAACTTTTTCCTAGAATAGTGGTTATTAGTGAACAAGGGTTAGGTAGGTTAATGCTTTCTCAATCTTATAATGGCACTTTCAAAACAGATGTGTTATTGCTACTGTGTGTTTGAGAATATGAATCATAACACGCAGCAATTATTACTCAATTACTTTTAAGTACACCACTGAAATAGAATGCCTCATTAACCAGCCATGCTCTCTCCATTAGCAAACTAATCATTAGAATAGGGCCCTCTAAGGGAAAGTGGAGGGGGAAAAAAAAAACACCTCACAACTTATAACCTTTACAGCCTCTTTGAGCTCATTAAAGCCCACAGCCTGTGAAACTTGGCTCTCTGCAAGGAATGGCGCCAAAATTCAAATTTAATCTTGGTTGTTACTAAGTTCTGAGAATCAGTTGTCAGAAGAAACCTGTTCCCCAGTTCCCATTGCGGACACATAATTAGACTGGGCATGTATAAAATACCACTTTTTAGAATAAAAATATCAAAATAACCTACTGTGTTCAGCTAAGTTTTTGCTAAGAAATATAGAAAGCATATAAAAAGCATAAAGCAGAAATATTCAAATGTGTATAATCTGGGTGGGGAAAATGGACTAAAAAAACATGACAAAACATAAGGTCCTGCTATATATATATAATTAACTCAATGGTAAATAGTGTGATATTCATATTAAGTAGTAAATGGGTGAAATCGTAATGTTGGGGATAATAGGTTCAAGAGTAACTATGAGGACTTAGGAAAGGGATTAAACCATCATTTTAGATTATCCCCTAAAGACTAGTGTAATATGCTGCTGGTATCATAAAAAAGACAGGAAGATACTGGCCATTATCAGAAACCATACGGACCACTCTCAGAAACTGTCCTGAGAGCATTTTTCTGCTCCCACAAGCACGTAGAAAATTTCCTAGTAGCCTTCACCTTGGATCTAAAACAGGTTAATTCATAGATGACAGAATACTAAATTATTTCCCCTTAATAGTCATTGTTTATTTATTTCCAGCCTTTCTCTAAATAAGCTATAGATGATTACAATAAAGAATATGGGAAATATATTCAGGGAAAGAAGTATAAAAATCGATGTAAAAATCCAAAATAATGTTAAAATAAAAAGCACATTTTAAAAAATAAAAAGTAATGGGCAGACAGTGGCACATCAGTAAAACATGGACAGTACAAGGGCAACCTCCATGGGAAAGTTCCAGGTTTGCATCTGGAGACATCCCTGAGGAAGCCCAGCAAGTGTTCACGTTCCAGGGCAGGCTAAGAATGGACTGTAGCATCAAAACCTCATTGGTGGTACCGTCTCTGTATTTCTCTCTCTCTCTCTATCTCTCTCTCTCTGTCACTTAGAATATAAACAAACTTTAAAAAACGTTTTTTTAAGTAGACATCATGAGGGGATTCTGTCTAATGGGTATATGAATCTGCACAATTTTTACAATTTTTAATAGCCTGTAACTGTTTTTAATAGTTTTTGGTATAGGACATGTACACTTGCCAAAAAAGACACAGAAAGGAAAAGAGGAAGAGAGTGAGATAAATTATCTCCTGGAGGATGGCCACACCACAATCCTTCTCTATTCTCCTCTTGGGATTTTTGGGTATGTATGCACACATACCCAGTGTGATTTTCAAGCCACAGGACCCAGGATTCAAACCACACAATCAACCATGTGGGATCGAGCCACCTTAACCTCCATGCCGCCTGGCTGGTCCTAGGCTATAATTATTTTAAAATTTAAAAAGTTTAAATCATCATGAGAGCAAAATAAAAATGCAAACGTTGTAACTATATGAGTTAACTTGTATAACCATGACTAAATTTCAAATCTGCATCCAAGCTTCCTTGAAGCAAGGGCATAAAGTCACTGAATTCTAAAAGAAATTTCTTATAAGAGGCTTTATTCTTATTTGAAGGGATGGGAAAGCATGCAATGGACAATAGAGTCCATAGCAGATTCTTTTGGTAGTTCCTTAAGCAGCTTTCAGCAAGAAAAGAGAATGTAACATTCAACTCCAGCTGGAATTTAAAAGAACTTGGTACCTCGAGGTGTCAATGAATACAAGTCCTTTAGATACACCAAATTAAATGCCTCTTTCTCTTAGGCAGGTTTCTGACAAAGCTGGCTCTGAACTGCTGATGAGACAACGCTAAACACACGAAAATCAGACCACCAGCTAGCAGGACAGTACCTGTTAGTAAAGTTGAGAAATTTAACCAGACCTCTCAGAACAAAGTTTATACACAAAGTCAGGGCTCTGAAGAGGCTGTGGGCAAAATAAGGCAGTATTCTTTGCATGTAGAACGTGCTCTGAGTTTAGACATGTAGTGAAAAGAGTATTCTCTACCATGGTGGATGGCAGAAATACTTTGAACCTCATAAATTTTGAAAATGGAAGTTAATTACTTTCCTAATTTAGACAATGTTACCTTCATAAATATTCCCAAGGAACATCCAATTCTGAGTAGCATGGCTTCCTGATAAGGCCTCAGACATCACTATCCCAGACAGCTAAATGAATTAACTTGTTACACCCAAGGGTTACTTAACATTTGCCAACTGAATGCAGAGAGAATGACTGCCAAAGGCATTGAGGATTCTTGTGTGGACATGCTACTTCTGCCTTGATCTTTTCTCACCTTGAGTTTATAAGAATGAGAGAAGATACATATGCAGATGATGAACATTACTTAAGTCTAAAGAAAAAGGAAAGATAAGAGAGTAACATTATCTTGGCAATGTTTTGTTTTATAAATTATTTGGCAGCAGCTGGCCAAATCCATTAAATAATTTTAAGTACCATGTTTCACCATAGATCATTTCCATTAAGTCTAATAACTGCATGAAATTTTGAAGGGCTGATTTAATTAAAATTAAATTGAATAGACATTTACTAACTAGTTATTATGTATGAGGCATTATACATAAGACATATTAAGACAATTTGTATAAGACCCTGCCTTCAAATGCCTCACAGTCTAATTGGGACTAGAAAGAGAGGAAGACACATGGGTCAGCAGATAGTATAATGGTTACATTGCTGGACTCCCATGTAGCCTACTGCAGTTCGAGTCCTGGACCCAGTGGCTTAAAACTCACACCAGGCACATGTGCATGCATGCCCCAAATCCTGAGAGGAGAAGAGAAGAAGGGATTTTGGCATGGCCATTTCCTCTGGGGAGTGATTTCTTGCTTTCTGTCTCTGTTTCTTTTTGTCTCTCCAGTGACTGCATGTGCCCCACAGCGAAAAATAAATAAATAAAACTCTCTACAAAAAAAAAAGAGACATGTAGATAAACAACAGCCAGTTATAGACTGAATTATGTTTGCCCAAAATTCTTATGTTAAAATCCTATCCCCAGTAAATATACAATATAATATAATTGTCTTTGTGGAAACAGAACCTCTAAAGAAGTAATTAAGGTTAGATCAGGTCACACAAGTAGGACCTAATCAAATCTGACAAATGTCCTTTTAAGAAGAGTAAAAGACACCAGGGAGGCATGCACACAGAGAACAGGTCACGTGAGGACACTGAGAGAAGGCAGCTGTCTGCAAATCAAAGCCAGAGGTCTCAGGAGAAAACAAGCCTGTGGACACCTTGCACTTGGATTTCCACCTCCAGAATTGTAAAATAATTAAATGGCTTATTAGTTTTCTGCTTTATATTCTTTTATGTTTTATTTTGTATTCATTGTCAAAGGACACGATGCTTACCAGAGAGACAGATAAAAAGAGAAAAAGAGGGAGAAAACACCCCCCACCCCAATGGAGTAGCATCATGTCACAATCCCTTCCCCTCCAACTCTCCATCCTGTTGGGATTTGAGGTGTGCACACTCTTGTACTCAGCATGTTTTTTTTTAAGTTGCCAGGACTAAGATTTGAACCACAGTCAGCCATGCGGGATCCACCTCCCTTAACCACCTCCTTAACACAGGGCTGGCCCAACTTCTCTTATTTAAGCCACCCAATTTCTGGTATTTTGTTATGGCAACCCTAGCAAACAAATGCAGCCACTCTGAAGAGGAACTAATGACACATACCACAAGAGGAAAGTGATCTTTTATTTACTCACAGCAATCTAAGTAAGGGGCTACATGGAGGAAGCAGAGGATACATGGAGGGCCCTCAAGGATGAGTAGAATTCTGAAAAATTTAAATGAGGGAAATGAACCAAGATCCCAAGGTAACAAGGAGTAAAGCATTTGGAAAGGAGGCCCATCTGAGTTTGGTGATGTTCTCGGAGAAGGAGGCTCAGAGACTCTATGGAAGTCACACAGCCAAGGGCTTTGAAGGTCGGCATGAGAAATTTATCCTGAATTTGGCAGAGACAAGAGGGCACATAAAAACAAATTATTGGGTTATCAGAAAAGTCCTGACGTATTTTTCTGTTTTTCTAGGCAAAAGAGCAACATGACTTTTACAATGACCCACTATTAATTATTTAGTCTCTACATGCAACAAAAATAACTTTCAGAATATGGAGACATGCCTTCTACAGGGCAATGAAGTTACTAACATTGGGTAGTTTTGCTTAAAAAAACACACACACAAAAGTTCTAAGTGTAAGTTTATTATAAGATTCTAAGATTAGTGTAATACAAATATTTCTGAGTTTACATGTTTAGATAGATGTTGATAGACAATATTTCACTATGAGCTAGACTGAATTCTAGAGCGATTATAAAAATAAATGCCACTGTTTAAAAAAGGATACTAACCCAAATTCTAAATTCATACTCATTCCACAATCTGATAGGTGTCACATACAACACTGGAGTGGTACATATCTTTCTAGGAACAGAATAAAAAGTGACTAAATGAATCCCTCAGTGAAGCCTGCTATACTTTTAAAAATGGACGGTAAAGTCAAGGAGCTCTTCTCCTCCTTTCGAAGTGAAGTTTCTACATCAATTAATAAATGAGAGCGTAATATCTTACACCATTCATTACACGATTTATTATTAGACCATTGAGGATATTGTTAACCTGGCAACATCTGTTTACACTTCTTAATCTTCAGATCCTGGTGAAATGTAGATCATTAAAAATGTATTTAAGATTTAGATCATTTTTAAAAATTGGCTGAACACAACAAATTTCCACAGATATCAAAATAAATTAAAAACCCATTTCAAGATCTGACCTTTAATTATATATCCTTTCTACTTACTCAAGACAAAATTCAAAATACCCACATGATTTATTTTCAATGCCATCGGAAAGCCAACCACTGCCAAAGAAACCATGAAAACAGATGTTGAAAATGGATGTTGTAATCTTGCTTCTTAGGAATGTAATCTAGTAGAATGTAGGGATTTTAATTTGCAGTAAATAAAGTTAGCCTCCTCATTCCTGAATGCTGCTAGGGATGTAAAGGTAACCAATCACTTCCAGTGTGTGGTCCTGCCTTATTTATTGAGGAAGGAGTGGAGCGGCCATGAAGAAAAGAATAGAAAAATGTTCTATCGTCACCCTATTTCTAAGGATTGATAGAACAGGAAAGTGCCTTTGCCTCTCTTAAAGGATTTCTCTCAATAAGAGAAGTTTCTTTCTCTTAGGAAAAAGAGCCTAACTTTTGGGTGACATCACATGGCATGGCTAAGATGCTGGGGCTCCCCTAGTACAGCAAAAGGTACAGCTGGGTGCTCTGGAGCCCTCAGCTGTGGCTCCCATTGGCCCCTCTTTCCACTGTATTTCTCTAGGCAAAAACAAAATGGGGGAAGGGGTGAAAAACAGAGGACTGTTTTTCTGAGTGCTTTGTAAGACAAGAAGAAAGAGAAGCCTTTCCTTAAGAGCTGACCTGTGGAACAGCAGTGATGTAACATTCTGAGAGGCCTGACCCACACTGGAAGCTTTCAGGTTTGTATCCAGAGACCCCTGAACACGCTGGGTGTGCATATGCCTGTGATCCAGGGCTGGCTGAGACTAGAGGTGGGTCACAGCTCAAGACTTGTTGAGGAGAGATGCTTCTATCTCTGTCTCTCTACTCATGAAGAAAGAAAGAAAGAAAGAAAGAAAGAAAGACAGACCTTTGTTAACCACCTTTCTTCCCCCCAGTTAAGGATCCCACAGAAACTGCACTGAGAGGCAGTACACTGGCCAACTCACTTCCCCCACAGGCCCCAGATGAGACACAGGGAAGGAGAAAAAATGTATATATGCATATATATATATATTCACACACACACACATATACACACACATACATCTATGTAAAGCTAAAAGACTAAAAGGTAAGACTGTTCTTTTGGAAAAAAAAATGATAAAGTCAGGCAATCCAGCTTTCATATCAACTCTACCAACTCTCATGATAAAAACTCCTGGATCACCTGCTCTCTCAAGGTAAAACTACTGAACTAAAAATAAGAATGTATTGATTTTTAGGGATATTGTGCTTCAGCAATAAAGGAAGGTCCTTTAAGAAAGTTTAGAGGGTGGGTGGTTATTATAAATACTTCATGCTTGCAAGTGGCCAAGGTATATGATTATTATATAGCACTGGTTAATGTATATACATATAAATGTATGTATGTATATATTTATTTGCTCACTTATTTTTGTGAAGTTACAGTAAAACCAACCTTAGATACAGCACTGCACAAAAGCAGTCATTTGTGGATGCCCTCCCAGAGAAACCCAAAGACTGCCAGATATGAATAGAAGCCTCCAAGTCTCTTAAGATTGCTTTCTTTCATTAAAATGCAATATTAACCAATAAATTTCCAATACAGGTTAAAAAAAAAACTTAAATACTAGGAAATCTCTCTTATCATATTGTTAAAACATGCAGAATTTGATGATGATTGGACAAAAAGTCCAAGGAAATGAGTATTTCATATGGATATGTATAGTGGCATGCATACATTGACATTCATCATTCCATGGATTGTGTCCAGGGGCATATATTTAAAGGTCTACTTCCTGCCCATCCATCTTAGAGCCATAGTCTTCCAAAGCATGAGACTAGAAATGCCAAGAAACTGAATAAAATAGAATAGAAGACATTTAAATGTCATTACCCTTGCATCAGTGCCCTGACACTGGGCCTGTCCAGGGACGAGCCAAACAGGGTCCTCAGGCCACATTCATCACCAGATGGAGGGTAGGCAAAAGCCAAATCTAGCAAGCATCGTGCACAGTGGGAATCATCTAGAAATCTCTGAACTAAGGAGATGATGCCCTGTTTTCAGAGAGCCCTCATCTCTGCTTAGACCGACTTCCTGACTGCAGCCTTGCACATCAGGGACTTTCCGCTCCCATCATAGCCTGTTCTAGGACCGTCTTTTCAACACTGCCTCTACAGACCCAGTGTCTACGGCACAGCGAAACCAGATGGAGGATTATCAGGAGAACCCTGAACCAAATAGGTAGCACCTCAATTCCCTACTGGAAAGTATGCCCACACTCCCTGCCTGCATCATCCCCATTCAGAATGCACCTGGACTTTCAAAAGGAGAATTCTCACCTGTGTCCCATCTCTTCCCACTTTCAAGCACCCCTTGTCCTTCTGACACCTACCCCTGTGTCTTTACATGCAAGGTGTAAAATGTGCATCCTGCATCAGAAAAAGGACGTGGTTATTTCTGAATAGCAGCCCCTGCAGGTGATGTCATAAGGTACAGAAAGAGCCAGCTCCTTCAGGTCGTCAAATCTAGGAAACTTTGTGCTGCCACAAGCTCAAAAGCTGGTTCCTGACAGCATTCAAGTGGACCAGACAGCACAAAGGAGGGGTGTGGGTACTCTAGAGACGCATGGGACCACTTCAAGGGCCCCCATCTGGACAGGGATGCTGTGAGATACAAGCAGTGAATTTGAGGACCCTGCTAGGCCTATGCCCTATTTTTTTGTGGAGGGCATAAGGAACTGCCTTACTTCCAATTATTAATATTTCTGCCTCTTCTTCATTAAACACAGTGGAAACCCTGGTCTCAGTGGCATCTATACCCAACTGAGAAACACACTTAAATGACACAAGTTAATTAAAACCCAATTTGTACTGACATAATTTATAATCCATTGAACTTATACCTATGTTAAGAAATTTTTGCAAGTCAATCATTATCTAATTATTTTCATTTTTATTCTAAAAAGTAATTTCTGTTTTACATATTTAGACATCTTTTGCAATTTTTCCTTGATAATTTTAAAGAGCTTTTGCCTTAGGGTATGTGTGCTCACCAGAGAGAGACAGAGACAGTGAGAGGGAAAGTGAGAAGTCACCCCCCAGGGGGATGACCACACCACAATCCCTTCTCCTCCATGTATCTTGAGCAAGCTTGCACACAACCCTAATATGATTTTCAAGCCATCGGGTCTAGGACTCAAACTACAGTAGGCCACATGGAAGCCCAGTGACATAACCTCTAAGCCAACTCCTAGTCCCTTTCCTTGAATATTTTTCATGTTTAGTGACTTAAATTCAGAAAATTTATCACTCCATAACCGTCAGTTGTTATCCTTTGCTATTGCTTTTAACACTCATTTGATAGTATCCTGAACCAGACAGGGTTTGGTTTCTCCTCTAAAGATCAGGAGTGAAGTCTGCTTTGGACAGAATATGATCTGCTGGTCTAACTGTGGATTTTTAGATATTTTTAATAAATATAGGCATCATCATTCATGTGAAAACAGCTGAATAGTCTGTCCACACGAGCTATGTCCTAGGACCTCCATGGTTTTTACTCAGCCCTACCTTGGAGGAAGACTTCCATATTCATCTTGAAGATTCTACTCTCAGTAAACTAGGGGTGAGCAACATGATTTTCCTGAAGATTTCAGAGGGTATTCACACCCGCTGAATTGCACTGAGTCCTATAGGTACACTTCTTCTCGCAAATTTTTCATCCCATTCCCCAATCATTAGTCTACCTTCACTGTGCTTTCCTATGAGAGGTTTCTGAATCTCACCAGAGATTCTAAATCTCACTCAGAGACCTTTTCAGAGACCTCTCAATTTTGCCCACTTACATTCTTTCTTTTTTATTTTTTAATATTTTTTTTGCCGGGGTAGGCAGATAGCATGGAGGTTAAGGCGCTGGACTCCCACATGGCTGACTGAGTTTCAAGTCCCCAGATCTGGCAGCTTGCTTTCTCACTTTCCCTTTCTCTCTCTTTCCTTGTGTCTCTCTGGTCAAATTAAAAAATAAAAATAATAAAATTAAATAAGTAATTTTAAAAAAGGTAAAATTAAAAAAAAACAAAGATTTTTTTTTTTGCCTTAGGGCATGTGTGCTTGCCAGAGAGAGACCAGGAGACACCAAGACAGGGAAAGTGAGAAATCACCTCCCAGGTTATATTGCTGCACTGCAATCCCTCTCCATTCTCCTCTTGGGATTTTGGGCATTCATGCACATGTGCCCAGCATGTTTTTCAAGCAGCAGGGTCCAGGACTTGAACTATGGAAACAGCCACATGGGATCCAGTGCATTAACCACACCACCTGTGGGTCCCCCAATTTCTCCCACTTTCTAATGCAGAAAAGTTTCATTCTATCCCATGTTCCACCCCAAGTCTTGTATCGTTCATCTTGCACTAAACTCTTGCCTCCAACAACATGACAGGCAATCAGGCTGAGACAGCCAACTGCACTCAGCAAACCACAGATTTTTCTCCACTACGATCCTTCAGAAGAAAGGGTAGATTACTAATAGGGAAGGAAAAAAGTGTACTACTGTGTATCCAATAAAAATGGGCATGCAAATTTAAAAAACAACAAATTAGGTCAGAGACTATGATGAAAAGAGCCATTATTAGGTAATTCCTAAGGCAAAGTGGGCGTTGACCAGTTCTAGCAATTTCAAAGCCAAAGAGATCTGTTCCTGAGTTCTCAAATACAAAGACCAGTATCTAAGTCCAAGAAAGTTTCTAAAGTAAGAACGATAGAAGAGCTGGGACCCTGATAAAATAGTTATGAGAAGGAGGAGAGGGTAAGTATGCATAGATTCAGGAGTTCAGACCAGAGCAGTAGTTCAGAGCTGCAAATTTTTGGCACCAAAGGAGGGTTCCAGTTTGAGACAATGTTGGGTTGAGACAGATATACGCACACCTACCTGTGGATTTGGGTTGATACTGTGGTTAAGGGAACTGAAGCGCCCATGGCTAACTCCTCCATCTCTCCCTCCTTTTAGAATTTTGGGTATGCAAGCCCACATGCCTGGCGTGTTTTTTGTTTTTTTCTTTTCCTGGCATGATTTTCAAGCCTCTGGGCCTTGGACTTGAACTGTGCAGTTAGCTATGTAGGATCTGGCTGTTTTAAGTACCAGCCTGGCATGTTGTTCAAACATCAGGGTCTGGGACTCAAACCATGGAGTCAGCCATGTGGCATCTACTGCATTAACCATACCACAGTCGGCCCCATAAACCTACACTTATAAACACTGACCAACTATCTCACTGCCTGTGTTTTTTGTTTTGTTTTTAAAGAATTATTCATTTTTAATTTTTATTTATTATTATTCTCCACCTTCACCATAGAGAGAAAGAGAGAGGGAGGGTGAGAAAGCAAGCCAGGACTCAAACTGTAGTCAGCCATGTGGGAGTCCAGTGCCTTAACCACCATGCCACCTTGCCAGCCCCCATTGCCTGTGTTTAGCAATGTTAAAGTGCCTTCCTCAGAGTGGAGTTCACATAGCTCTCCTTCTACCGTATCATAACAACTTACAAGCTACAGCCTTCTGGAGCTTACTTTCACAAGCAAACTTTAGGGCTTTGAAAATTAAAATCCCGTATTTATTTGTAGCATTGTACTTTGTATGAGCAAGAGAAGGAGACACTGAGAGAAAGAAAAAGGAATTTCCAACAGGGTCTCCTCACATGGCAAGTCATGATCCTGATGCCCTAGCCTCCTGGTCAACAAAGACCAGAGGTTCTATGCCACCATACCCAACGTTTTTAGTCTGGGCAGGAACCGAACTCACACAACCCACGCCAACCTCTGACACCATAGAGCAGTGCTCCCTCCCCACTTGTACCACTGCAATTCAGCCATATTTATCTGTTTCTTAACCATTTAACACATGTGAAGCCTTACTACCATTTTTATTGGATTCTTACCTTTTCTTGTTATCAATGCATTGTTGAACAAGTTTTAGAATTTTAGGTCCCTAATCCTGCTCTCCTTTAGTACTATAGTTTTTATTGTACAATCTTGTACAACAATGTAATTTTTAGAAATGCAGAAGTTTTATTATGACAAAACAGAGTTATGACTTTTATGTCAAAATAAAAGCTTATATCCCTGACCAAAGCTTCATGGTATGTCTCTTCCTTTTTATTTTTTTTAAAAATTATTCATTTAATTTCATTTATTAATTTTTTTTAAATTTGCTATAGGGCATATTTGCTCACCAGAGAGAGAGAAAGAGAGAGAAAGTGAGAAAGCAAGCTGCCAGGTCCAAGACTTGAGCAGTGATTAGCCACATGGATAGCCATGTGGAAGTCCCATAACTTAACTAGCACATCACCTGCTGGCCCCATACCTCTTCCTTTGAGTCAATCCTGGACATCCAAAGGCATCACTACTTCTCTCAAAGCCTCTCTCCATTCAACTCCCTTTACAACTTTCCATCTCATATATCACTTTAAGACTTGCCTCGGGGAACCAGCAGTTAGCGTAATGGCTATGTCGCTGGACTCCCACGTAGTCGACTGCGGTTCGTGTCCCGGACCCGGAGGCTTAAAACTCACGCCAGGCGCGTGTGCGTGCGTGCCCAAGATCCCGAGAGGAGAATGGAGGAGAAGGGATTGCGGCGTGGCCATCCCCCCGGGGGGTGATTTCTCGCTTTCTGTCTCTATGTCTCTCTCTGTCTGTCTGGCGAGCACACGCGCCCTACAGTGAAAATCTCTCCAAAAAAAAAAAAAAAGACTTGCCTCTTCCCCCACAGTCAAAAACATTCAATATTTTCTACACAAAATACAGAGCTATTGTGTAAGGAAACTCAATTATGCTTTATTGAACTATCTCCATTTTCCACAGAAATTTCTGATCTGCTTGCAGCTCTCCTACTTATGAAAGAATAATGACAGAACCACAGAAACAAAACGAAAGGAATCCTTTCTCTCAAAATCCCTGGAGCTTACTTAGGTTATACACAATTTTCCACTCCTTATATCTTAGAAAATTTATATGAATCATTAAGTAATTAATTGTCAAACTGAACAAGATTTAATTGAGCTGCTCTAAATGAGAATCTTTCGGTGGGGAGGGAGAGGTTAACTGATCAGAGAAAGGAAGTGATATTTCAGGCAACTTGGGGAAGAAGATAAACATTTTGGTTTCTGATTTACCCAAATATACCACCAAAATAAAATTCTCACTTCATATAAAAACTAGTAACTGGCTATCTAGCACAGTGATAATATGTTTCTCAAGAGAAACAGATTCTACATGATGATCTTCCCTCTGCAACACAGACTGCAATGCTGAGACCATCTTCTCTTCTAATACCTAAGACCCTTGCCTGTTCTCAATCTATGAATCAAACAAGCCTGGCAAAACAGACAGCAGCAAGGACAGATGAAAGCCTTCAGTCCACCCCTGCAACTGCTGCCCAAACTCTACACCTGTTGATTAAGATTCGTGGCCCAATTTCTACAACAATTAAGGCAGGAAACAGGGATATTAAACTTTCAGATAGGGTAAAGGCCTAAGATAGAGGCACAGTAAGCTTTATCCAAGATGGAAATCACTGTGATTAAGTTTTAACAAAGAGCTGGCTACCTTAGGGCCAAAAATAACTATACCTAAGGGTAACAGTTTCTATTTGCTAACTATCGATACATTCCAATAAGAAGTAGAGATCCATATGGTCTGCTGACCCCACAAACAGTGGCATTATAATCACCCTGACTACCATGTAACTATTTTCTGAAGCCCACTTCCTTATCAGAGAGCCAGCCCATTGCTCAGACTGCTATATAAAAATCCTTTGCCTCAGCTCCTCTTCTGCAACTCACTTGGGATCCCCCTCTCTGCTTTAGGAGCTTTCCTGTTCTTTAATAAACTCTGCTTTGCTAGCCCCTCCCATTGATCACACTTCTAATTCTTCATGATATCAGGACACAAACTCAGCAACCCATAAATTCTATAACACACTCACTCAGGAGACTCACAAAAATTTTCATTTTCCCCTAAATACAGATGTGCCTTTCCCTAGAAATCTGAATATTCAGTGGCTTACAAACAACTCTTACATATCCTCATCTTTTCATAATAAAATCAGAGTTAGTCACTTTAACTCCTAGTTTCCAGCCATTGCTAGCACTAAAAACACCCTTAGATAATAGCCAAGGAGTTAACAGCGTTTTGTCAATGACATAGAGCAGAAGAAATATGACAGTCTTAGAGGAAGTAGAATCATACTCCAAGACAAGAAGTTGAAAACAAAGCAAAAAAAAAAAAAAGAGAGAGAGAGAGAGAGATGGTAAAAAAATAATATAGAGAATCTGATGAACTGCAGAATCCCAAAGGCTTTTCTAGAAGCCTCCACCCCAAACTACCCCACCCAAGCCCAGAGTTTTTAGCGTCTGTCTCTACCCCATGGAATAGCAGACTATTATCAGCCCAGACAGCAGGTAGAGGGGTATGAGAAAGGTTATAAAAGCCCCAGAACAAGACAATGCTGAGGAGAGAACAGTTCCTGAGCCTTCAACATTAAAAAATAAATAAATAAATAAAACAAAACAAAACAAAACAATCCTGCCTCAAGGTCTCATGATGCCTTTGCCATCTACAGTGCTGTTCAGTCTCAGACACCTCAGACTCATGATGAAGACGGTTTAAAAATCACTCAAATCTTGCTCTGCACTGCAAACATCATGCATAACATCTAAGCACATCTACCTATGGATTTAAGTTGATATCAAGAATAATTATATTGTATTATATATAACTGGGGATGTTCAAATGCAATGTCTACTGAACGATAAACTCTCAGAAGCCTGAGAAGACCTTGAGGACTTCTTCAAAGTTTATTTTATGAGAGAGAAATATTTGTGACAGGGTCTTACCTTGCCATGTTTCTCCTTCCCCAGCCTCCAGGCTAGCTAGGATTATAGGGCACCACACCACAAGCGACATTTAGGTTGGCCACAAACTGAACCCCTGCCCATAGAGTCCCGGCCTCGCACGGGGGCACTTGTGCTATGGTAGCTGGGCCTCTTTGCTCATTTTAGAATAATTCAATAATTGAGGAGATATTTAGACATTCAAAGGCCTGAAATATGTAGTTATCAAAGCTAGTTCATTCCAGCTATATGAATGCAGGGAGACTGGTAAGTATCTTTATATTTTTTCACTCTTAAAAAACAGAGACTTCAGCCCAGTCACCTGCCATCAAGAGAGTTCAATCCATGATCTCAGTCATCTCAGAGTAAAGAAACATTAATTAACTAGCAGCTCTCAGGAGTACATACTACATGCCAGACACGGTACTCCTTGTCATGTAATGAAACTTCAAGATTAAATAACTTCCTGACATCACATATGCAAAAAAGGGGAGAGTTGGGGATCTGAATCAAGGTCAGCCTGACTAAAAATCTCACGCCTCTTTCCCATCTCAAATACCATTTCTCTATGATACAAAAGGGCTTTAAGAAGTTTGTGGAAAGAATTAAAGTACAAGCTTATTTTGGTACAAAAAAAAACAAAAACAAAAAACTGAAATCTGTGCATAGTTGTTTCTGTGGTTTTATGTGTTAAGTTTACTTATTTTACTGATGGTAAAGCATGTGTGCTCATGAAAGAGAAAAAGAAGTACACTTGGCAGGGTTTTGTCATACCACGATGCCCCTTCTCCCACCCTTCAGCTCAATAGGATCTTGGGAACACGTACATGTACCCAGAGTGTTTTCAAGGCAACAAGGGGATCTAAACCTACAGCCATGTTGCTTGCAGGACTGCAGCTCAGTTTGCTACTGACTGCACTGCCACACTGGGCCCACGGTTTTATCATAGTCTGCATTTTCCATAACCTTTCTGAAGCCCTCTTGCATATGATATCTTCTGTATCCCTGGATAAAAAGCCCCCAGTCTCCAACAACATTCTTCCTTCTGGGGACAATAGCAGGATTTTATCCTGTTAATCGAGTCCATAAATACACTCACGTGTTCCATTGAGCACAAGTTTTTAGTGCTTCTTAAGAAAGTTTTCTACTCTTCATTGACAAAATCTTTAGCATAGCTTCAGACAAATCCACAGGGATAAAGTTTCTTGTCCTTTTTGTCCACTAAATGTTCTCATAGTCCCTGATCTCCTTGCTTTAGGCTCAATTACCTTGAACTTTCAGAGCCTTCCCTTTCAGGCTTCCCACCTCTATTATTTCATCATGCTTGTCCAGGAACTCTTCACCCCACCTTAACGTGATAGAAAACAGAAATATGGGACCAGCAGTTAGCGTAATAGCTATGTCGCTGGACTCCCACATAGTCGACCACGGTTCGCGTCCTGGACCCGGTGGCTTAAACTCATGCCAGGCACGTGTGCGTGCGTGCCCAAGATCCCAAGAGGAGAATGGAGGAGAAGGGATTGCGGCGTGGCCATCCCTCCTGGGGGGTGATTTCCTGCTTTCTGTCTGTCTCTCTGTCTCTCTCTGTCTGTCTGGCAAGCGCACGCGCCCTATAGCAAAAATCTCTCCAAAAAAAAGAAAAGAAAAAGAAAATAGAAATATGCTGAATGTTTTACCTTTTAAAAATTAGATTGCATTTGCAGAGAAAACAACTCTAGGCAGGAAGACTTACAGACCAACATACGGTATCAGAGTCCTCCCTCGTTTCCCCTCATTCCTCTATGTGACTCTCATATCACAGAACAGTAACATAAGGAATGACTGTCTTTATAAAAAAGATCCATGATCAAAACCATGACTCAAAATCAAAAATGAAGGCCCTTTTAATCCCAGTTTCTATCAGTCATTTTGTAATTCAAGCGAACAGTATCTATAATTTTAGCTATCAAGTCAGGAAAACTCTGATCTCCCACATAAAAGAGGAAATAATTTATGAAATGATCCCATTCAGAGCATCAACTATTTACTGGATAAATTTTCCACTAACTACCCATGGAATACTCTTGGCAAATTGTACATACTGGATCCAGTAAGCCTTAAACTAATCTGTTACATCTTTCTCTTAGAACTCAAGCAGGCAAATTAATTTCCATTCTTTCTCAAATCATCCATAATAAGAAAAGAAAATCTGCTTTAAAAACTAAAGAACATGTTTTAAAATCTGAATAGATGGAACTAGAAGTAATAGAGAAGCTATCTGCAGTCATATGGCATCCCTACTATTCAGTCCTAGCAGTAGCTATACTCAACTGTTTATCATGAGAATAGGGTACTGATTTCCTGCTGGTAGAAAAAACACCCTAAGTGACATCATAAAACAACATTCTCCATAACTTATTCTTACGTGTGAGACATGAGTGAGAAATGGATGGACCCACCTTTGTCACTTACATTTAAACAGGAGATTAATTAACTTAGAGAAGTTCACTCATGACCTCCCAGTTTCTAAAGGACACTCTACCCAATCAAGGATCAAATCCCTGCTCTACTCATTCTTCTTCCAGTGTAACACAGGAAGATCATAGCTGAGAAACAAGCACAGAAAATGAACAGAGCCATAGCAACTCACTGACCACGTAATGCAAAACTTGGTCTCCTTATTCATAAAAGGGGATGATATCATTAGCTATTACTACTACATAAGGTCATTTTAAAGATAAAAGAAAATAATGTATTATTGACCATCTAGCACAGTGGCTGGCCCACAGAAGGTACTCATTAAATAGTGGTACAAAAAAAAAAAAGAAAAAGAAAACTTGGTCAGTGCTTGTTTTTAATTCAAAGAATAAATTTATGTTTATTAAAACAATACACTGACTGATACAGTTAATGTGTAATGTGGTTTATATTTTTAAACCAATTTCCTAACAATAACCTTAAGCTTTTACATATTGGCTATATTTAAATATGTTAATGTGCTGAGAAATGATAAGAAATAAGTAATAAACTTAGATGAGATATTCATACCAAAAATGAATTTGGTTCCCTAAGTATCAATAAGATCTTTTCATAAAGAAGTTTCATATGAGAGAAAATGGCAAGGGTGTACCGAAAGCACTGAGTTAACTGAGGCCTCACTGTGGAAATAAACCTAAAATTCACAGCTTCACTGAATTTGAAATGACAAACAATACTGAATTATACATCTTAAAAGTGATGTCCCTGATGAAGGGATGGGTCGTTCACCCTCAGGTAATTGTAATATTGACGACTTTCTATAACATCTTTATAAATTAAATTATAGCATGTGGGAGGAAATCATATGTTTTAGAGACAAAGCTTCTTTTCCCCTCATCAGTATGGTCAAAGCCTTCTCTATCATGTCATTTAGAGTAATTATCTTGCCTTTCAAAAACCCAAACCGGCTATTTAAAAAAAAAAAAAAAAAAAAAAAACAAGAGTGGTCAGAGTCTTCCTGAAATGCAAGGTCATTTTGTTTGTGTGGTTGCTTCCACTGACCTCTAGACAAAGCTCAATTGTACTCAGTAGGTTGGCTCTCAGTGAATGCAGCAAGTGTATCTGGTGGTGCTTAGTATAGAGCTACATTAGTTATAATCACACCATGAAGAGAACTGCATTTGAAAAAGCAATCAACACTGAAGAAGGATAGGTTCATGATTAAAACTGGAACACTAGAGAATGATCATCTAGGTTAGAATGCTGGCTTTCCAAGAAGGTAACCTTCATCAAGCAACCATCTAAGCCTTGGCCTCCATTATCTAAAAAATGGGTATTATAAGCATACCTCATCACAGATCTGCCATGAAAGTTCAATGAGATAGGTAATTAATACTTACCACGCATGGCAGTATACTCAAAATGTTCTCAATAAATGACTCTTATTAAATAATTATCAACGGAGGGGCCAGCATGTGGCTTGGTAGTTGGGGAGCTGGACTTCTACATGGTTGACTGCAGTTAAGAGTCCCAGACCTGGAGGCTTGCTTTCTTATTTCCCCCCTCTCTCTCTGGTGAGCACACATACCCTACAGCAAATTATAATGTAATAATAAAAAATAAAATTAAATAAATAGTTCTTAAAAAGAAGACTGATCCATGGCATTTTCTTTCTTCTGCAAAACTAATGAAAATATTAGTTATTTCTAATCAAGATCAAAGTTCATCACAAAGACTTGGCACTGAGATGTTTGAGGACAGAGGATCTCTGAGTACCTACCATAATCCAGGAACCATGCTATGTATACTACTAGTCCTCACAACAGTCCAGAAAATGAGATATTATCTCTGCATTGGAGAAGAAGCTAAAGCTCAGATAAATACTCACAGCTAAAATGGGTAAGAGTTGTAAGTTAAATACTACCTCCCATTAGTTATGATTCCCCATATCAGATTATGCCTTATACTAGCAGTCTCATACTAAATATCTGCTAATGGGGACTAGGAGATGGTATGACAGTTCTGTTGCTGGACTCCCACATAGTCAACCTTGGTTCAAGTCCTGGACTCACTCTGGGTGAGTGTGCATGTGTGCCCAAAATCCTGAGGGGGGGTGGGGGGGGTGATGTCTCACTTTCTGTCTCTCTGGCGAGCACACGTATCTTATAGCAAAAATCTCTCAAAAACAAACAAAAATCTGCTAATAAAAAATTTTAAAACACAAAATAAAGGAATATTACATTACTAATTCGCATGTGCACATGTGTCTTTGTAAAGAGAACCTAAGATATGGTTCATTTATTGAAAACATTCAGTTACACAAACAGTACCACACACAGTGCCTTAATATTTCTTCATAAGGGATATTACCAAGGACTACTATTCTTCAAAGCTACAAGATTCTGAATCATGTACCCAGAGGGTTATCTCAGTGTTACATGATCTTACCTTAGAAACTGATGCCTCACATACATGCTGGCTGCTAAAAATATAAAATAGCTACTCTAGAAAGCAGTTGGGCAGTTTCTTATAAAACTAAACATGCACTTATCATATGATCTAGTAACTGTACTCTTAGACATACACTCCAGGGAAACAAAAACTTATATGCACACAAAAATCCATATACAAATGTTCACAGCAGCTTTGTTATACCTTTGAATTGCTTTTAAATACAAATGTCTTCAATGGCTGCATGTTTAAACAAATGCTGGTACAATCATACTATGGAATATCACTCAGCAGTAAAAAGGAATAAACTATTTGTAACAACATGACCTGATCTCAAGGCATTTGCTTATTGAAAAAAAGACAATCTCAAAAGGTTGTCAGAAAAGTCTTTTCCAACGACCTACTACAATATGATTCTATTTATATAACATGCTTGCAATGACTGCAGCTAAAAGGAGATAGCAAAAGGAAGGTCCTTTGAGGTGATGGAATAGTTCTATTGATATATCCTGATTACTGTGGTGATTACACACAGTAATCACAGGATGAAATTGCATGGAACTATACACATACATTAGTGCATGTCCAAACTGATGAAAACTGAGCAAAGTATTTACTCTAGTTTAACTACAATATACTAATTTCAATGAACTGGTTTTGATTTTAAATGATAACCGTGTAAGTGGTGACCATGAAGGACTCAGGTGAAGAGTGTATGGAACTCTTCTCGTGTAAGCCTATGGATAAAATTATTTCAAAGACAGAGAGAGTGAAGAAAAGATACCAAGCAACTAATCTATATGTAAAAATCTATAAAGAGTCTGGACAATATTTCTACTTTTATTAGGTTGTGATTTCTTCCAGGTTATTCAGACTAGGAGAGGATTGGAAGCTAGAACATGTCACCTAATTCACAATCCAAACCTCTATCACACCTTCTATAATGAAGCAAATGGAAAAGTGAATGTATTAATATATCCATAGTCCTTGGCTTTCAACAGATCCATTCCCCCAGTGTCAATTCCTTGGGATTGAGACCTTGAATATCTAACTCTTCCTGGAAAGGTCATGGGAGGTCTCCCCCTAAAGGGAAATGTGAGCTGAGTTTTAAGGTTGAGTAAGAGGTCACCTGGCAGACCTGGAGGGAAAGA
>NW_006159742.1:484830-503134 GCF_000334495.1 Tupaia belangeri chinensis | reverse complement strand
CTAGGAAGCCACAGGCCTGGGCCATGTACCAGGTTTAGAGCTTTATAAGCATTGGGGGAAGGGAGTGTGATGACAGTACAAGGACAGTACAACCTACCTGTGTGGAAGAGAGAGATGAGGCTGGGAAAGGTGTGGGCACTAGGTCTGAAAGGTACCCATTGCCAGACCACATAAAGTTTGAAAATATGTCCCTCCCTGCCATACTCCACTAATTTCCATGTTGAGATTATATTTCTCTTCTTCATATGAATGCCTCTTATAGTTAATATTAAAAAAGATTTCATGGTTTTAACAATTTACCCAATAAATATAATAATGCGATGCTTTGCTTGTTTTCAAAGCAAAACAAGTAGACTGGGGGTTGGGGGGATAAAATTAAGCCAGTGAGATGAATGAATTTAAAATCACTAGTCCAAATAGCATACAAATGCTAAAGATTGTTCATGCAACATATTCTAAGCATATCTGTTCTGATTCTGTCTGCCCTTTCTCAAAGTTTACTCTCAAAATAAACTTGGGTCATGTATTAAACTAGTAAATGTAAGAAAGAATAAAATGTACAAGGGGTGAGTAAAAATACAGAGGTGTCCTACCAAAAGGAACCAATAATTCTTGATTTAAATTTAACGACCTTGTTCACTGTGGCAGTAAAACATTAATGGCATTGCAAAGTTGAATTCACATGGGCAGTAATTCACAATCTCTGGAACAGTCTTTATTTTATGTCAAGTCATTATATCAGTAAAAGTTCCCAAAAATAAATCCATTTGACTTCCAGTATTTCAGACAATAAATAGAGCCATTTTTTCCAGTGTCAAGTTAGCTCTTAAATACACAGGCTTATAATAGTGAAAACCTGCATGATATCAAGGAAATGGCAGGGCATATGCCATAAATATGTCTCAAAACTAGCAGATGTGACTCTGCTTCTTGTAGTTTGTGAAGGGTCTTCTGCACTTGAAATAACGTAAAACTCTGAGCATAAGATAATGCTGCACGCGGGGTAAGATCAGCTCTTGCAGCACTTGAGATTGTTTTAAAATGTGCTATGGCCCATGACGGATCAATCACTCTACAATGACCAGAGCGCCAAGTATATGCAGCAGCCTTGTGATCCCTTGGCTCTCTGAAGACGGCAAAAGGAAGCAAGCATTTCCCGTAGGACACAGAGACGGCACCTTGACAAACACCAAAGTGGGTCATTCACCCGGTGAGGTAGCTAAGTGCCCATGTCTTTATAAGACAATGAAGAAATCACCTGCTCTCACATACAATATGCCTTGCACTCCTTGAAGAAAGTAGCTATATCTTATTCCACCTCATCGCTTCAGCCCCCAGTACAATGCCTGTCAATAAATATTTTTAACTAAATAAGTGAACGATGGAATGAAGGTATGCACACATATTAACAATGCAAGAAACAGGGACCAGCAGTTAGCGTAATGGTTATGTCACTGGACTCCCACGTAGTCAACCGCGGTTCGCGTCCGGATCCGGCGGCTTAAGACTCACGTCGGGTGCGAGTGTACACGTGCCCAAGATCCGAGAGGAGGAGAAGGGATTGTGGTGTGGCCATCCCCCCTCGGGGGCTGATTTCTTTCTTTCTGTCTCTCTGTCTCTCTCTGTCTGTCTGGCGAGTGCATGTGCCCTAGAGCAAAAACCTCTTAGAAAAAAAAGAAAAAAAGGAAAAATGCAAATGTGGCACACACATTATTTATTCTCTTATTTTTTTTTTTATTACAACACTTCCCAGGGGCCTTAAGGGCTAAATATTATACCAGCTAATGAGGAAGAGACAAATCACAAGGGGGGCGGCCCCATGACCTGGTGTTTAAGGGAGCCGAATCTCACATGGCCAACCACACTGTTTGAATGCCAGACCTAGTGGCTGAAAAAGACACTGGGTGCATGTGTGACCCAGATCAACAGAATGGATAAATAGAGAAAGAAATGGGGCATGACCATGCTCCACTCAGGCTGTGTGTGTGTGTGGAGGGGTGGGGGTGCCTTCTCCTTTTCCCTGTCTCTTGTCTCTCTCTCTCTCTCTCTAGTGAATGTATGTGCCCTCTTGCAAGTTAAAAAATAAAATCACATGGGGTAATCCCTGCCCTTAAAGATGGATGTAAGAAAGGAGACAGACATGAACCCTAATGATACAAGCAAAGAGGAGGGAAAAGCTTAAAGTGGGATTATAACAAATTCCTGGTTTCAAACTGATCCACTGGTATAAAAGGGAGGAGGAGATGCTTTTAAATTCTATCCCTAGAGAGAGGTCAGTGTCCTATGGAGAGAACTTGCAGGGTCTGGAAAGAGGAGACTAGATCAGACAAAAAAGAACCCTTCATATGATCATCATCCCTGTGGGCTGGAAAAGCTTTCAAAATCTCATTTTAGGCAGATTTATTAATATCTGCATTGAGGGATAAAGGGGTACAAGAGGTAAAGCTGGCAGTTCCTTAGACCATTAGGAAAACAGTAGACTGCCACCGAGGTTAGCTGTCACTTTGATAGGATCTCTTAAATCCATGTAAACTGGCCCCCTACTTTGGAGCCAGAGGTCATTTTCTCTGTGGTCGCTTGGTCTTAACTACAGAGATTCCTGAAGAGAGAGGTTCATGCCATACAGTTTCAAAGCATCGTTTTGCTTGAATGTGGTTCAACATTGTTAAAGAAGCACAGATTGCCATCACCAAAGGATGTCTAGGTGTCACAAACAAAAGAATGGAACTTAACCAGGAAAAACCTGGGAGAAAAACAGGACATGTGGTCATCCCCGCCTTATGGCAGCTCACGCAAAGGATGCAGTGTTAAAAATAGAATCGACAAACATTCACACAGAGATGGTATCTAGAAACAGCACAAAGACTGATGGCATCCCTGCCCTGCAAGGACTTAGAGAAGGAAGCTGTAGAGAATAGGCATGTATACATGCAGCACAGCAGTTCAATCGTCTCATGGGGTTGGCAGGCAGCTTTGAGTCTTGCCATCTGAAGTACATTCAATATTTTGGGTTACAAAATAAGAGAGGGAATGCAACAGATGGAGAAAGGTTATGAAAGGATGAAGACAACATTCCAGGGCCTTGGGGAAACTTACTCCTGGTGTATATTTCTGCTCAGGCACTTGGCCCACAGCTTGCAAGACCCACTGTCCCTGTAGGATTCAGTAAGCCCAGCAGACACCTATAAACCAGTCCTGAGTCCTCGTCGGGAGCTCTAAGTTTCATTCCTGAACTTCAATTGATGATGGACAGAACTAAAATAGATGAATCCAGAGATTAGTACTCAGGTTCCTTAGAATTTAGAATTCCAAATTCTGGACCAGCCTGTAGTGTGGTGGTTAAGGTGGCTGGATCCCACATGGCTGACCATGCAGTTTGAGTCCCAGACCCGATGGCCTGAAAATACACTGGGCACCTGTATATGTGCTTGTGCATGTGTGTGTATGCTCAAAACCCCAAAAGGAGGGAGAGATGGAGGAGAAGGTACCATGGTGTGGCTATTACTCATAGGGGATGCTTTCTCATTTTCTCTCTCACACTCTCTCCCCCACTGTCATTCTCTGTCCCACTCTGGAAAGTCCACAAGTTCTCTGGGGGAAAAAAAAAAAAATCAAACTCCCAGGATCACCATATAAATTGGAAATCCAGGAAAATTATCTACTTCTCTACTATAGAATTTTCCCAAGAACTCTAGGTCATTATTCCAACCTGAATCCCAAAATAGAGATGCAGGTCACATGACTTCTCTCAAGCAATTTCAGCAGAGGTGATATCAGATGGCGGCTGTAGATGTGACCATGGGAGCCACCCTCTATGTGCAGGAGCATTCCCAGGTCTAGTGCTTCCTAGGCAGACACGAAGCAAAATACAGCCTAGGACAGAATTTATCTGCCCAATCCATAAATGTTTTTTGTCATGAGCCTTCTTAGTTTAATTCTTCAACTAAATAAGCCACACTTTCCTATTTAATCTTAAATTTAGTTGAAACAATTATAATAGGTAAAATAAGGAGGCAAATTCTTTTTATTTATTTTTTAAGAGAGAAATATTTTTGCTATAAGGCACATGCACTTGCCAAAGAGACAGAGAGAGAGACAGAAAGACAGAAAGTGAAACATCACCTCCCAGGGGGAATTGACATGCTGCAATCCCTTCTCCTCTATTCTCCTCTCAAGATTTTGGGCATACACATACACACATACACACACACATCTGGCATGAGTTTTAAACTGCCGGGTCCAGGACTCAGACCACATTCAACTATGTGGGAGTCCAGCGACATAACCAGTACACCATCTCCTGGTCCCAAGGAGGTAAATTCTTTTTTCTTTCTTTTTTTTGAGAGGTTTTATGCTATAGGGCACGTGCCCTCGCCAGACAGACAGAGAGAGACAGAGAGACAGAAAGCGAGAAATCACCCCCCAGGGGGGACAGTCATGCCGCAATCCCTTCTCCTCCATTCTCCTCTTGGGATCTTGGGTACGCACTCACACACGCCCAGCATGAGTTTTAATCCACCGGGTCCGGGATGCGAACCGCGGTCGACTACATGGGAGTCTGGCGACACCATTACGCTAACTGCTGGTTCCCAAGGAGGCAAATTCTAAAATGATATGTATATCAGGACAGGTTTCAAAACCCCTCATGTGTATTATTCTATTTAATAAGAAAGTGCTTGGCATGTGATTCAATCAGGCATACTCTGTTTCTCGGAGTAAAAGTAATATTTCATGATAAAAGACACATTTATTTCAATAATTTCCTTAATCAGTATTCACTGTTGATTGCTGCAAAACTTATTTCACCCTTGAAACATACATTGACTAACAAACAAAAATGCAATCTCGGCTTCATCAATAAAGTCCTTTCTGTATAATTTACTCTTTCTGCTTCCTTAGTTTAATTTTGACTTAACTAAGACATCACTTGTTTTAACTAAAACCTAAGTATTCAGATGGGAATTTTTAAAGTTAATTCCTTAAATTATTAAATTGAAAGTCGGTATATTTTCAAGTAAATATGATCCAAGTTGTATTGATATAGAGTGAATTAAAAGTCATTTAAAAATACTAAAGCTATAAAAGTAAATAGCTTTTTATTAATGTATTTATGCTTTACCTCTCTTGTTTTCTTTACACATTTGTCAAACTAAGACACCTATCTACCAATCTACTTACTTCTTTTTATTTCCCTGACTCAGTATCAGATACATAGTAGGTTCTTTAAAAAATGTATTTTCTGAATGAGAAGAATAGATAAGATATGTTACATTTATTCTAATACCCAATTATAGTCTAATTGATTTATTAAATTTTATTTCCTAAAGCGAGTTCTTGTTAGCTATATAATATGTCTCCCTTAATCAACAGAAAGCCATCAACCCAAGCTTTCATTGTTACATCCACTCAATTGACATCCTGCTGCCTTGATTAAACTGCCTACAGACTATTGTGCAAGGAATTAAAGAGTATGTAGAAGAGAAATTCAACAATCAGAAACTTATACAAAAACAAAACCAGATGTAATACCTTTTACTAGTCCTCTATTTTTCAAGGGTTAGAAAACATTTTAACCATTCCCCCTCACTAAACAAATTAAATCACTCTAAGTTAGTTCAAAATTTAGTGATTAAAAAACTAAATGTAGGTCCATTCTTTGTGCAATATCTGAAATTTCAGTATAAAAGAAGAATCAGAAAAAATAATTATCCTTATTGGTTCCCTTCCACATTCTTCGTAATTATTGGCTACTTGCCTTAAAAAATAGTAATCTATATCTTTGGCCAAAAGGAGAAAACCAAGGATAAAGCAGCACTACTCATGATCTAATCAGATTTTTCTCTTGGATCATAACAGGTTGAAAGGGGAATTCTTTGGACCAGTTTCCAAGGGTGTCAGTATAAATTAAACATATTCTCAGTAGCTTTTACCTCACTGTGGTTTATAACCCAAATCAATACATTGCAAAATGTCAAAGCTCTGAAGAAAATTCAGAACAAAAAAAAAGGCCACTTGTTTCATTTTATGTCTAATATAAGTGTTTCAATATAAAAAGAAATGTAGAAACTATGAGGAACTAGCAACACCCAATGAGTGATTATCTGCTTGTAGGTTTTTCTCTGTGGTTTATTTCACAACTGCAATCCCAGGCTAGCTTGTAAATCACTCAGCCTAAAATCATGCCACAATTCCTACTCCCACAGACAAGTGTGATGCACTTAGGGGACACAAAATAATGTTTATTAGCTTAATCCAGACATTTATGAAGGATAAGTCTGCTATAACATGCCATAATTCATTCACTCACTCACACATGTATGGAGCACCTGCTACGTGTCAAGCCCTTTGCTGGGGGATGATGTGGTGAATACGAATTGTCTCTGCCCTCAGAGCTTCTAATCAGGTGGAGGACAAAAGACTGAGCACAAATAACTGGAGTTCAAGGTCAAGTGTTGTAAATACTATCAGAACAGTATCAGCAAAACACTCTGGGAGTCAAGAAGAGACAGAAATAAGCACCAGTTTACATGATCAGGCAGGGTTTTTTGGAGAAGACCATATTTAAATTGGGTCTTGAAGGATGAATAGGATTTTGAAAAGCAGAGACGAATGGATAATTTGAAAAATGAGGAGAGAGAGAGTGCTGACATTTCCCACAAGGCTAGTGTGTATGCCAGCACTGTGCTCCGAGCTTTTATTTATGATATCTCATCATTTCTTTTCAGTGGGAAAGCACAGTGGGATTCCATTATAGTATTTGGGAAGGAAGCAAAAAGGCAGGGCAGATGGGTTAGGTGAGAATACAGACTTCCACCAACACTGAGCCAAAAAAATCTGGACTTTACGAGAAGGAAAAATGGGAAACTATCGACTCTATTTCTTGAATGCCAAAAAGAAAAAGAAAGAAGACAGAAGGAAGAAAGGCTACTGAGTCATTCATACTGCTAAGGATACCTGGTACAGATAACCACCAGGAGAATTCTAATTTTTGGCAATTGATGATGTGGTGCTTGTGTGCTACTTTTCATTTATAAATGTTAAGATCTAAAAGGTCATTTATTTCACCTTTTACTCAATTGAATAAATCCCTCTACATCATTCCGGAAAGATCCCATCCACTCTCTACATTTACACAACAGGGAACTTCACACCAAGACCCTGCTGTGTGTCTAGCCCTCTGATGGAGATGATATTTCCCAGCAACTTGAGAGGTTAAAAACCATTTGTTTGAGCTAAAATCTTCCTTACGCTTAGTCCTTTGGTCCCAGATTTTGGAGAACACAGAACAACATTTTCCTATCTAATCTATGTTTTCCATCACATTTAAACAACTATAAAATCTGAGAGAGGCTTACAATTGATTGTGTGTTATAATTTTTTTAATTAGGTTTTTTCCATAGGGTGTACACACTCACCAGAGAGATGGAGAGAGGAAATGAGAACTCACCACCCAGAGGAGGTGGCCACACTACAATCCCTTCTCCCCCTGGGATTTTGGGCGTGCACACAGACCATATTTAAATTGGGTCTTGAAGGATGAATAGGATTTTGAAAAGCAGAGACGAATGGATAATTTGAAAAATGAGGAGAGAGAGAGTGCTGACATTTCCCACAAGGCTAGTGTGTATGCCAGCACTGTGCTCCGAGCTTTTATTTATGATATCTCATCATTTCTTTTCAGTGGGAAAGCACAGTGGGATTCCATTATAGTATTTGGGAAGGAAGCAAAAAGGCAGGGCAGATGGGTTAGGTGAGAATACAGACTTCCACCAACACTGAGCCAAAAAAATCTGGACTTTACGAGAAGGAAAAATGGGAAACTATCGACTCTATTTCTTGAATGCCAAAAAGAAAAAGAAAGAAGACAGAAGGAAGAAAGGCTACTGAGTCATTCATACTGCTAAGGATACCTGGTACAGATAACCACCAGGAGAATTCTAATTTTTGGCAATTGATGATGTGGTGCTTGTGTGCTACTTTTCATTTATAAATGTTAAGATCTAAAAGGTCATTTATTTCACCTTTTACTCAATTGAATAAATCCCTCTACATCATTCCGGAAAGATCCCATCCACTCTCTACATTTACACAACAGGGAACTTCACACCAAGACCCTGCTGTGTGTCTAGCCCTCTGATGGAGATGATATTTCCCAGCAACTTGAGAGGTTAAAAACCATTTGTTTGAGCTAAAATCTTCCTTACGCTTAGTCCTTTGGTCCCAGATTTTGGAGAACACAGAACAACATTTTCCTATCTAATCTATGTTTTCCATCACATTTAAACAACTATAAAATCTGAGAGAGGCTTACAATTGATTGTGTGTTATAATTTTTTTAATTAGGTTTTTGCCATAGGGTGTACACACTCACCAGAGAGATGGAGAGAGGAAATGAGAACTCACCACCCAGAGGAGGTGGCCACACTACAATCCCTTCTCCCCCTGGGATTTTGGGCGTGTACACACGCGCGCACGCCTGTTGTGATTTTTCAAGCTACCAGGTCTGAAACTCGAATCACGGTGGGCCACATGGGAGTCCAGCACCTTAACCACCACACCACTTGCTGGCCCCATGTGTTATAATTTTAATTGGCAGCCATTTTTCTTAGGAGCAAATAAAATTATTATGTGTTTCATAACCAGTGGTACCTCAGATACAATAAAACATAGTAAAATAATATTTTACCAAAGTGTGGCCTAATCCCTCTTCAATGACTAATCTCTAATAGAAGGACCTACCTACTAAGCCCTGGAGCTTAACATTCGTTGGTCCAACAATATTCTCTCATTTACTAGCTGCATGACTTGACCTGGATCACATGTCTTTGTATTCAGTTTCCTCATCTTCAGCAGAAAGCTAATAACAACACTTGTCGCACAGGCTTTTGTGCATGCATTTCTGAGATAACACTTGTAAAATCCACTGCACAGTGCCTGGTCCAGTCAACACAAGTAAAGTGTTAGCCATCATGTCATCACATCATAATCTACATCTAGATTAAACAATTTCTGCTACAGTCACTCTCTATATGACATAGTTTCTAAAGCTTTTTCTCTTTTCTGGGTCCTCTCCACTTTGTCAACATCCACCTAAAAACTATTCTGTCTAGAAATGGACATAATATGCTATCAGTGGTCTGGCATGTATATGATCAAGAAGACAAATCCCTTAGTCTAAATCCTGAATATAGCACATGGGTTACAGTCTCTAAGGCAGAGATGAAGTAGAATGATACAGAAGAAACTTTATCACTTATATATTTAGGTAACACATGTGAAGAACAAGGATGAACACTAAAATGGCAGAATACCCTATAGGACAAGGACAAAAGTGATTCCTGACTCCAAACAGATCAGAAAAGTTCACTGCATGTCTAGGTTCTGGGAGAGACACAGACAACACCCTGCCTGTACCCAACTCCACCACACTTCTCTGTTCCTGTTATGGGCTAAAGGTTTTGCATCCCTCAAAAAATCATAGGTTGAAGCCCTAACCTCCAAAGTGATGGTATTTGGAGATGAGGCCTTCGGAAAGTAGTTAGGCTTAGGTTAGGTCATGTGAGCAGCTTCATCATGGGATTAGTGCTTATAAGAAAAGGAAGACAGAGAGATTTCTCTCCCTGTGCATACAGCAAGAAAACGCCATGTGAGCAAAGAGTGGCCATCTCCAAGCCAAGAAGCAGACCTACACCAGGAACCTAATATGAAAGTACCTTGATTGTGAAATTCCAGCCTCCAGAACTGTGAGGAAAAAGCTACCCACTCTACAATATTTTGTAATAGTAGCCTGGCCAGACTAAGCAGTTGGTACAAAAGATAGGGTAAGATGTAAGAAGCTGGTAGAATCAATAGTAGCAGCAGTTCCTGCAACCAAATTATGCACATTAAGAACCAGGGCCTCCAAAATTTAGGAAGCAACTGCCAATGGTAGGGAGTCTGGCTACTTCTAATAAAAATACTACATTTTGTGGCCAGCAGATGGCGTAATGGTTACATCACTGGACTCCCACATGGCCAACCACGGTTCGAGTCCCAGATGCAGTGGCTTGAAACTCACACCATGCGTGTGTGCCTAAGATCCCAAAAGGAGAATAGAGGAAAAAGGATTGTGGCATCCCACCACCCTTCAAGCCGGGGAATGACTTCTCACTTTACCTCTCACTGCCTCTGTCTCTCTCTTGTGAGCTCTCTCTGGTGAGCACATGCACCCTAAGGCAAAAACATCTTTAAAAAAAAAAATGCTACCTTCTGCCTAAGTAGCAAACACAAAAGATACTCCTATGAAAGGTTGATTCCTTTGAACAAAAACATTAATCGCCATACCAAGGCAGTATGCCATAAGGAAAAAAGGGTTCTAGGTCCAGTAGCCTTAATCCCAACAGCAGGTGGCCCCAACTGATCTGTTATATAGCAGTTTAATCAAAAGTCTATTTTTTTTAATTTAAAGACAATGTGAGAAAAAAAAAAAGACAATGTGTAGCTAAGACGTAGTTTAGAAAAAGGGCAAGATCTAAATTTAACCTTAGAAAACGTGAGAATAAAATTTTATTTAATCTAACCTAAAATGAAAGGGAATTGGGAAAAGTATCAGATTTACAGATTCAGTGGCAGTCTGATATTTCTGTAGCCAGGTGTGAAAAAATAGTAAGTGCTTTACAGATGACAGTGATAATTAAAAGTTTTCCTGGGGGTTGTGTAGTCAAGGCTACACAAAGATGTACTGAAAAGACAGTGAAGGCATTGACTTTAGAGGAGCAGGGAAATGGCGAAGTGGGAGATTTGAAGAGAGCAAGAGAACTGAGATACTAGCAAGAGAGTGGTTCACGCCACTGACTACCAATCTCCACTTAATAAAGGTGGATGTCAGGCAAAGAAAACTTAAAAGAAATTAAGGGACTGTGAGAGGCACCAACCAAACCACGAGTTTTTTGCCAAGGTGCAGTGTATCAAGGAAGTGAAATACAGTATCTCCACATATTTTTAATAGTCAGAGGGCATGTGCACTTGTCAGAGAGCGACAAAGAGACAAAGAGAGGGAAAGCACTGCACAGCTATGCAACTGCGTCTCCATTCCTCCATCCTATAGAAATTGGGGACACACATACAGGCATGCCCAGCATATTTTTCAAGGCACCAGAACTGGAATTTGAATTCTGAGGTCAGCCATGTGGAAATGCAGCTCCTTTAATAACTAGGCCAAAGGGCTGGCCCAATATCTCTACAATTCCAGTTCCCATCTAGCTCAACCTCTTTACAATTAAAACACAAAAAAGAACCCTCTCTAGGGAACCAGCAGTTAGCGTAATGGCTATGTCGCTGGATTCCCACGTAGTCGACCGCAGTTCGTGTCCTGGACCCGGTGGCTTAAAACTCACGCCGGGCGCGTGTGCGTGCATGCCCAAGATCCCGAGAGGAGAATGGAGGAGAAGGGATTGTGGCGTGACCATCCCCCCTGGGGGGTGATTTCTCGCTTTCTGTCTCTATGTCTCTCTCTGTCTGTCTGGCGAGCGCACACGCCCTACAGTGAAAATCTCTCAAAAAAAAAAGAAAAAAAAAAAAAAAAGAACCCTCTCTGAAGGCTGCAGAGCTAAAAAAAAACAACTGGGCTGAGATTGGACACCATAGCTCCCAAGTTCCGAGCTACTGCTCTTCTCTCCCAAAAGCTTGTGTCCTCATCCAAGAACAAAGCCTAGCACAGCTGGAATTCTCCAGAAAAGCCAAGAGTTAACCTTCAGGATACTAATGAAGGGCAGAAGTAAAAGATCAGTTACAATAAGAAGCAAACTACAGAATGCTCTCTGCTTTCCCATAGAACAGGAAAGTCTCTAATGTAAAGATGCTGCTGCTCTGACCCACTCCAGGACACTCTTCTCACCTGGTGCAGGAACATCCACACAACTCCCAGGGTCAATGAATTCAATTTGCTCTTTGGTGGTTCAATATGTTCCACATGAGGACATACTTTTGGAGACCGAAGCTCTGAGTCTAAACTGATGGAGTTTTGCAGCTTTTTTCCTTAAGATTAATAATCTTGGATCTTCTGGCCAGTTTTTCATTTCATGGAAATAAAACACATTAGTATTTTAAGTTGCAGTACATTCTCTAAAGACAAATAAAAATAAAAATAAAAATTCCGTGAGAACAATGGAATTAAAGTGCAAGTTCACTCTGGTACAGAAAAATTTAGAAAGCCATGCAGAGTTTTGTTCATAATATGTATTTCCCATGAACTTCTTGAAGACCCCTCATAGTCTTGAGGCCTTATTCAAACCCCCTAGATTCCTTTTCTTAAAAAGTTAAAAAAAAAAAAAAAACCCTAACATTAAGAAAAAGGAAACATACCTGATGCGTTAAAAACCAATACAGGGGACCAGCAGATGGTGTAATGGTTATGCTGCTGGACTCACCAGTAGTCGACCACGGTTTGAGTCTCAGACCTGGCAACTTTAAACTCACACCTGGCCCCAAATCCCAAAAGGAGACTGGAGAAGGGGTTGTGGCATGGTCATCCCCCTGTGGATGATTTCTGATTTCTTGCTTTCTGTCTCTCTGTCTCTGTGTCTCTAACAAACACACGCATCCTACAGCAAAAGTCTCTCTTAAAAAAATACCAGAAATATGAAAGTTTTCTTTTCCTGGCCTTGCTTTCAGCCTCTCTATAGCAGTGCTGCACAAATCTCTAAGAAACAAAGGCGGCTTTGGGAGAATGCCTTTTAAGCCTTTGTTGGCACCCTTTCAATGCACAGAGCCACCTGAGACTACTGGTAGAGATGTTTTCAGAACCTGCATTAATACTTGACCTTCAGCAGACATAGCACACACCTGCACACCTGGTTAACTAGAGGCTCTACAGCTGGTGAAGAAATCTATTTCTTCCTAAATACCCTCTCTTGCTCCAAAACTCTGACAGTCTACACCTGTCTGCTTCCAGTCCTGAATGGCACAGCCAGACCTAACAAACCCAGGGCCCTTGTCACCACCTACTTGGAGGGAGCATCCCGCACCATCAATCACCAACATCCTGCCTCTTCGATCCCAGGCCAGACACAGACACTGCAGCTTTATTTGCAAAGCTCAGAGGTTCTCAGAGCTTTTTATATTCAACTCTTTTGAAAACTACTCAATCCCATCACAATCTTCTACCATAGGGGGCAGAAAAAAGCCTATAGGTGCCACGCAGTTACCACATGATTGCTCAGAAAGTTGCACACTGTAATGGTTAGTTTCGCGTGTCAACCTAAGTCGGCTGTAGTACCTAGTTATCCAGTAGGCAGTTAGTTCTCTGGGGGTTGTTATAAAGGTGTTCTCTGAATAGCTATACTCGACTGGCTTTACGTAAGGGTAATAATCTTGAAAATGTAGATGGGCTTCATCCAATCAGTTGAAAGGCCTTAAAAACAAATACTGAGGTTTTTCTGAAGGAAAGGAACTTCTGACTCAAGACTGCAGTAACATCAACTTCTTTCCAAGGCTTAGTTTCTTAATTAAATATATAAGATTTATATAACATGTGAATATATATATGTGTCATATTGTTTACATGTATAAAATCTTCAGTTTCTGTTTCTCTAGAGATTTCTATTTTTTTCAAAGAATTATTTTATTTAACTTCATTCATTCATTCATTCACTTTAATTTGACCAGAGAGGGACAGAGTGAGAGAGAGAGAAAGTGACAAAGCAAGCCATCAGGTCCAAGACTTGAATGGTGGTTGACCATGTGGGAGTCCTGTGCCCTCAAGCACCATGCCACCTGCCGGCTCCCTCTCTGGAGAATTCTAACTACTGACCCACAATTCAATTCCCTCCCTGCATCATTACAAGCCTCTTCAAATTAGGGTGGGGCAGGTAATATCACTGTAGCAAGTGGTTATTGGACAATACATGACAATAAACTGCCTCCATGGCTAGAAGACATGAGGGACTTCTGAGAATGACACTGAACTAGGGATACTTTCATTTATGGGCACATCAGTGTTGCCAGGGGACCAGTGCTATTAGATATTTCAATTGTTCAAGAAAAGAAGCCAGAGTTACACCCTATTAAACAGTAACACCACCCCACCACCACCCTTCCTAAGTGCTGGCAACTAATTCGGAACATCTAGTAAGCCAACTCTACAGAGATCAAGTACAACCACACACAGTGGGAGCAAGAATGGAGAGGAGGGTACAGGCTCGTGGTGTTCTACACGCACTAACTCTTTTCGTCTTAACAACATCTCTATGAAGCAGGCACTGATAATACACCCATTTTGCGATGAAGAAACTGGTATCAAAAGGATAAATAATGTAAACAAGGTCACACAGCTAAAACGTGGAGCTGCCAAGACATCAAACTGGCAGAGTACAGGGCCACAGACAACACTGCATAGCTTTGTCTAGCATCTTGTTACTGAAGAGTATGAAGGTCTTCATTTTCAGCTGTTTATGTTATAATGGGCAGTTATAAAGGCAGTCATGAAAACTTTACAGGTGAAGAAAATATAACACAGGAAGCTAATGACCGGTTGAAGGTCTCACCCAGGTAGAAGAGCCAATAATTCAACTAAAGTCTCTCTCCTTTGCCTTTCAACTCAGAAGGCATACCACTCTCTTAGGAAAGCTAATCACTAATGAATGGCCTTGCTGGGCTTCTGTGTTATTATTCCTTACTATTTTTTAGTTAAACATTTTATTCATAGAAAAAAACTCTGGAAATAATATAATGAATCCCCCAGAGTGCCTACCATTCATTTAAAAGCATTAAATATTAAAAATACAATAGAGAGCTCACACATACTCTTTGCCACTACAGGATCCCGATTTTTATATGTACCATTCACATGTATGTGCAAGTGTTTACACCTGCATATATGGCATCTAGTATTGCTTTACAGTCTTTTAACCATGAAGTAAATGGTACCCTGAGGTATATATCCCAATGCAATTTGCTTTTGTTTCCTCAACATTATACATTTGGTAGTTATTTATGAATGCTATTAAATACCACTCCCTTGTATGAAAATCATTTTTTATTAGATATTTAGGTTGTGTTATGCACAATGCAGCAAAGCATATATGTCTTCCTAGGTTGGGTGTAAAGGTTTCTTTAAGGGTAGATAAGTAGAGGTAACTAAAATGTTATTATGGTTATATAAAATGCTAACACTAGCAGAAATGGGTGAGTTAAGGGTGTAAGGGGATTTTTTTTTTAATGACTGCTGCAACTTTCGTATAATTCCAACATTATTAATAGTTCAAAATAAAAAAGAATGTTTTTGATTTTTCCTTAAAGGAGAAGAACATCTCCTTTGGGCCACTTGAAACAATTCTCTATAGGATTATGAAGCTTGGCATTAAATTGCAAGTGCAGATGAGACCTTCAGAGTAGTAGAAACAGGAAAAAGCTGGCTCTTGGGTCCCCAATCCCAAAAATGTCACACAGTACTGCCATGTGAACCCAACTGTTTAGAATGCCTCATATAGCTCAATTTATGTATGGTCAAGTATGGTAAAGTAAAAGCAAAGCACTTATTTGAATATTTATAAACCAAGACAGGAAGAAGTTATTTAAATCAAAGAGATATCCACAAGCCATTAGAGTCAAAAAGTGTCTCAACCTATAGCACTTCCCTCAGTATGAAATGACTTGACTTTTTCATAGGCTGGAACGGAATCTGATGTATTTCTTTAATTCTCTACTATAAGGAATACATCTAAAGTTTGAGACCCCTGAAACTCTGCAGTAGGGCGAGGGGTGGGGGGAGATAAAGGAAAAACTTCTTTGAACTCAAAGATCTCTCTTCTCTCCTTTGTTCTCCTGTTCTTTTCAGCCAGTTTGATGCCCTGTTCCAGGAGAAAATTGTTTACGTAAAGGCCTCAGAAAGCAGGACTAAGAAGAGCTATGTGGGCCAAACCCAAACTCAGCCATCTCCTCTAGGAAGCCTGCCAGGGCTAACCTCATCTGAACCACATCACTCATCTCTTCTCTCCCCTTGGACTTACACATTCCCTTTGGCCTCAATCACTTAGCACTTGTGGATGTTTTGATTGGGATCATCTGTAAGTCCCTGTTATGTTTTCTCTCGCTCCATGGATTGTAAACTTGTCAAGACATGATGTCAATCCATCGACACAAGCCATTGCCAAATAGTAGAAAGAAGATGAACTGGAAAGGAAGATGGGTCTTGGCTTCCAGTAATATCTCCAGTAAGCTCTGTGCATCCAAAGAGATGTAATTCTTGCAATCAGAAATATCTTATTATTTTTTGATACTACTCACAATGTAAATAGTTCATTATCAACTAAGCACTACTCAATGTCGGTAAAGGTAACAAAGTGAGGGTCAACCAGTGGCATGGCGGTTAAGGAGGCTGTATCCCACATGCCAACTGTGCTTAAGTCCCAGACCTAGTGTCGTTCATTATAAACTAAGCACTACTCAATTAATGTTGGTAAAGGTAACAAAGTGAGGGTCAACCAGTGGCATGGCGGTTAAGGAGGCTGTATCCCACATGCCAACTGTGCTTAAGTCCCAGACCTAGTGTCCTGAAAATCACTAGGGTGTATGTGCAGGCATGCCCAAAATCTGCAAAGGAGAATGGAGGAGAAGGGATTGCAGCATGGCCATCCCCCTGGAGAGTGATATCTCACCTTCTTTCTCTCTCTCTCTCTCTCTCTCTCTCTCTCTGTGTGTGTGTGTGTGTGTGTATCTGTCTGTCTGTCTGTCTGTCTCTCCAGATAGGAGATAGCTGGCTAGTTATTAATATAGTACCCCGAAAAAACAATATGCCCTTAAAAAAAAAAAAAAAAAAAAAAAAAAAAATTTAAAGGTTACAAAGTGGTAAACAAGCGACTAGGGAATAAAGCCTCAGTCGATCCTATATGTGAAGCAGGTTTTCTCTATGTAGCCTCCTCATTCATGGCCCACACTTGGGAACAGTTTGACATTTTAGCACCATATGGCTCAGCGAGGATCCAAAGGCCACACTAAAAATTGCCAGGCCATTTGGCATTTCCCGCATTGGCCCGCACGGATGGCACCAGACGCCCAGCTCACAGCTGCAGCCTGAGTCAGTTCTAAGAGGACCAGGGTCCCTCCAGGATGCCAGGTCAGCAAGGAGCCAGAGCTTTGTGGTTCAGCACCTCAAAGCCAAAGTGAATAATCTAAAACTCATTTACCCAGATTCTGGCACAGCTGAGAAAATACACTGGTGGTTTTGCAAACGCATGTCTTTCCCTCAGAGGTGCCCCGTAATCATGCTCTACACCAGAATGCAATGCCTCTAAAGCACACTGTGGAACCTTCTCCTTGGGCTGCTTGAGAACATTCAGGAACCTACCGGGACTGCTGGCACAAAGACAGCAGAGAGGTACGATTAGAGAGATTACTTCCCAAGAATATGCCTGGATTGCGTCGTTAGAGATTTTTTTTTTTTCCTACTGGCTTATGAAACACCTTTGACTTGTTAAAAAAATTTAAAGCGCTAAAATCTGTTTATAGACTATAAACTCAGAAATTCTCTTGTGCTTTTGTGAGAGCAGCTCCCTATGTGACAAAACAATATCTGTGCCATGAGGACTGGGCACCTAGAGGTACCAGAGAGAAGAGAGAGGAAAAATCAAGAAGGGACTGCAGAAAGGAAGAGTTATGACGTAGACAGTGTGCCTCAAGATCTAGGAGGAGGATATTTTGTAAGTGTAAGTGTTCAGACTTACGCTGAGATCACTGAACCACATCCCTGAGCAATGTTTTGCTGTAACTGGCCATGTCTCATTACTTCAGGCCCTAAAACCTCTCTTAAACAACTACGGGAACATACACAACATTAATAAATTCCCATACTACACTTAAAATTGGTTGGGCTCACATAAAACTGAGCCTCATGCTAGCATATGTTGTTCAGAAAAAGGGCCTCAGGGCCTGCAATACTGCAACATTATATATTCAGAGATACAATAGAAATCTTCCCAGTTCATAGTGCTAACACTGGCTATTCAGAGGATAAGAAATCCAGACAGATTTACCATTTCTCACTTAATAACAGTTAATCTGTATAAAAACCTAACAGGATCATTAAGCAGGATTTTTATATTTCCTTCAGGCTCACCTAATTTCATCCTCTCTCTAGTAAGCTTGGCATCCCACTAGACATACATGCATTCTAGTGATGAGTTAAGAAACACAATTTGCATGGAAACACTTTTGTCATCTGATTCTTTCTCTGAAGTCCAGGTCATAATATTCAAGTCACAGTACTTAGTTACCAGGAGAAAAAAGAGAGAGAGAGATGGCAGATAAGGAAAGAGAGCAAGAGGATGTA
>NW_006159742.1:453500-484815 GCF_000334495.1 Tupaia belangeri chinensis | reverse complement strand
GAAAGAGTGCAAGAGTATGTAAAAATATATTTATGACATCTATTATTCAAGGTCCTCTAATGTCTCTTACACTACATTCTTCATTAGTATCTACTCAAATACTTGTGATACAGCAAATGAAAAAAACAGACTGGAAGAGAGAAGTTTCTCCCAGGGTAAAATGCCTCGCACAGCCAATGTCTCTATAACAAGGCCAAGAATCTGATATTGAACATCAAAATGTGGCAGTATTTATTGAACATTTACAATGAAAGTCAGTTCTTAGAACGGGAACCCCAGATGACTTTAAAGAGAGACTCTGCTTTGAAAAGTGGCTGGATCTTAAATGCTTCACCAGAAAAACTTCATCAAATCTGCCTTTTCCTAAGGTTGGTATGGGGAGAAATTTCAAAGTCTCTAACCTAAGGTTACAAAAGTCCTCACAGCTTTGTCATCTTAGGAATTTACCAAGGCTTTCCTGAATAAACTGGCAAGACTCCATCCCCTCCTTCTTGGTCACTGATTTCAGGAGTGTCAAATAAAAAAGCAAGAATTTCAGAGCCTCAGAAGCTGTTTTGTTGTCAGTATGACTGAAAGAATTTTGGTGCAGAAAGAACATATAGTTTCCTCATTAGTTTGAAGTTAAGAACTTGTGATAATTTATTTAATAGTTAAGGTCAACAATACCCCCAAATTTCACTGTATTTTCTCTAAAGAAAGTATGTGATGGGGAAACCAGTAATGCAAATAAAAATTATTTTTAAATATTTAAGAAAAGCCTTTCGTAAAAGCCCCAACATATATAAACACATCTACCTATAAATGATATAAAACTATGATATTATATATAGTCATTAAAGCTGGACTCCTAGTAATTTACACTAGGCAACACTTTGTTGTATTACAACCAGTTATTAAAAGTATTTGAAAGCAATATAATTCCTGTTTGATGACAGTTACACACACTTTTCCCTAATTTATTGTAGATTATCCTCCATTTCAATTCTGGGCTGTCATTAGAAACATGTATAGGAAAGCAATAAATTACTAGGGGTTATTTTAGAGACTATAAGCCACATAAATTCAACAATTCATTAAAACCAGCTTTTCTAAGTGGCAAGTAAAATACAGTTTGAGGCTTTCCAGAGATTCAAACCTGGGTTCTGCTAGTACCAGAATAAATTATATTTTAATCTCTTGGTGCTAAATTTTAGGCATAGACATTTACAGGTGCATCACTGCACGCCTGTCACTTTAAATTGTGTCCCAGTAATTTCCCTTTTAACTTAACAAAGAGACATCATTCTTACAATATCAGATATTTTGCCTAAAAATACATTTTTTGAAATTACTTTCCCAGTTTATCCAATACCTTGAAATACCTTCCAATTACCCTCAAAAATATTTCCTACAAGTGAACAGATTTTTCCACTTTCTTACGTTCAGTATAAACTCTGGCAATAACCCATCAGAAGATTCTGGCAACTACCTTAACAAAAAATAAGGGAGTTATCTGGGAGGTAAGCCCTGAGTCACAAACCACCATTCTGAATTCAAGTAATTGAAGACACAGGTGAAGAATCCATCCTTAACTACAGAGGAACAGTTCCCAGGAGCAAAAGTAGATTTTGATAAAGAGAAGCCTCCATCAGGAGTAGGCTTGAAAGCCTCAATTTAATTACTTCTCCATCTCCTTATTATTCCACCTGACTCACTCTTCCCCAATCTCATTTCCCAGCCTCCACCAGCTCTCCCCCTCGGGCCTCATATTATCCCTTTGCACATGCCACACACTCTCCCTCCCTCTCTCCACAGTCCCATGGCTTGGTGTTCTTTTGTTTTTCTGTGTCTTACTTTCACAGCATCAAGCTTTCTAGTAAACTGTCACTGATTCAACATCTTTCATTGCAAATGTGTGTAGACAGTATTGTACAGGAGAGAGAAAAAAGCTAAAGACATTCTCCTCCTCTAAGATATGTACAGTACACACACACACACACACACACACTACAAGATTTTTTACTGGAGTCAAAAGTATAGATTCCACTGATTGATGCTGGACCTCCCTTCCATCCTTTTCTGCAGAAAGACAGTGAAGCAGAGGAAGAAAGAGAAAGTGAGGAAGCATTCCCTATGGAGAATGGTCATGCCGCAATCCTTTCTCTTCCCTCTCTACTCCTTTCAGGATTTGGGGCACTCATGCACACATGCCCAGCATGTTTTTCAAACTGCTGCATCTAGGATTTGAACCACACAGTAGACCATGTGAGATCCAGCCGCATTAACCATCATGCCACCAGCTGACCCTATGCTGAACCTTTAAAAGGCCATGTCTCAGTTCTCCAGAGCACAGGTGGAGGGGCAGAACACAGTGGAAGAAAAGAAAGAACGGCTGAGAACCAGGACTAATACAGAGGAAAATAATAAATTCTTAATTTTTCCACCCCAGACATTCTTTAGTAATCCGGTAAAGCCTATGGTCTTCTCTGAACTATGTTTTTTAAAGAACAAAAATCTTAAGATTGGCCCAGCTGTGGGTGCAGACAGTGGGGTGCTACTGTGCAAAGCCAGAAGTTATATGGGAAGGTGCTAGGTTCGCATCCCAGTTCTACCTGAACACACTGGACATGCCGATGATGCTAGCTGGCTACCAGGCTGGCGGAAGAGACTGCAGTGTGAAGACCCTGTCAAGGGTGCCTGCCTCTGCATGCATGTATGCATGTGGGTGTGTGCGAGCATGTCTTACAAAGGAAATACACATGCTTTGTCTTGCTCTGTTCCTGATTATTGGTAATTTTTTTCACACAGTTTTAAGACACACTTTTGCTAGCACATCTCTTTTTGGCATTTGGATTATAGAAACTCTCCACGGAAAATTTTCATGCCAATCAACAGGAACTTATGATTCATTAAGTCTATGTAGTAAAAGATGGTGCAGCTGCAAGACCATCCCCAGACTCTGGAAGAGAGTGTCACTGCCACCCCTTTGTCATCACAGCTTATTGGCTTCTCACTTGAATATAACACTATTTCTGTATTCAAGCAAAGAACCCACAGGCTGAAATAAGCCAGTACTCACGGGGAAAATGCAAGACAATCACATATTTAGCAACTAAACCTTTCAGAGTGTAGATTTGGAGCACACGTGATAACTTTTCTGTTACCACGCCAATGTGGGTCTGATAAGCCCTCTGTGTATGAGAAGGCAGGATCTTTCATAAAGTCTCTGTAGATTAGAAACACACATCTGAACTGACAAAGAGATTTAAAAGAAAAGGAGTTTACCCATGGTGGTGCAGGCGATAGCATGTACAGCTGCAGGGTTGGGAGCATCAAGGAGACTATGGTTTGAATCCCTGACCCCGTCTGCTTGAAGCAAATTAGGAAAAATCCAATAGGCTGGGGGATGAAGAAAGGAGATTGAGACATTACCAGACCCTTTGAAGTGTCTTGCCCTCTTTAGACCTTTCTCCCATGTACACCTGTATGCTATTTATTATAAATACAAAAAAAAATGAAAATAGTGAAAGGAGGAAAGAATATTATAAAAGGTGTACAATGTATCTTTATTTTGTAGAAAATCAAATAAATCAACCATGCTATCATGGAGAAGAGAAGTTCACAAAAGTTGTGAAAAGAAAACGCATCCCCCATCAGGAGATATTATTTCTAATGTGTCTATTTTCTAGACTCAGCACGTGTGGTAAAAGGTGAGAAATCCTAGTACAGGAAACAGTTTCCAGAATGAGCTTCCAGTGGATCTGTTTAGTCGACCTTTTCCTTTGCAAAAGAAACCCAAAGACTCTGAAACATGCCCCAAGGGTAACCCCCAGAAAAGACTTTGGGCCAGGATGGGTTGCTACTTGCTTAAAGGATGGAGAGGATGGGAACCAGGCAACAGCTGCTTACGTTTACTGAACCTTTACCATGGGTGAGGCAAGGTACCAACTGCTTTGAGCATATTCTCCTTCCTAATCCTTCTAACAGCACTTCGTGGAAAGTATTATTATTGTCTACCATTTTAAAAAGGAAAATGTAGACCTAGAGGAGTTAAGTAAGTTGCCTAAAATAAGAAAATATGTAAGAGCCTAGGTTAGTATTGGAACCCAAGTCTCTGACTCCAATGCTCATGCTTTGAAATTCTGAAGAATTTTCCTCCTGAAACTCTCACACTATCTTGCTATCCAGAGCATCTTGCAGATGTCCAATGCATTGGTTGTGGAAAATGCATATTGTTTTATTATGCTTGGCAGAAAGTTTAAGCTACAAATTACATAACTATTAGGTAATTAATGAGTAAATATTCTCAAGTTACTCAATGGTCCTTCCTTTAAGAATAAGCCCTTCTCTGCTGACACCCAATCCAGACTGTTGGAATCAGCTAGCTCTTGGTCTCTGCTCTTCGGCCTTGCAGAGAACCTTGTCCTGTATCACTTTACCACCACATACCATCTTGCATCAAGTTATTTCTTTCAAAAACAGAGACAAATCCTACAAACTCAACAGCAAGTCAGCCCTGCTCTCCGTTGCAAACTCCAGAAGTTGAACTGCTGGGCAGCCTATTTTCCATTCACAGATCTTCACTGAGGTGGCTTTTCAACATCTGCTCAGACACCTACTGCCAGCCCTTTATTCTAGCTTTTGATAAAGCTCCAGGGCCTCTGCTCCAGTAATCCTCCCACCTCTAAGCACCAGGGTGACTAACAAACCCCATCCTCAACCTGCCAAGACTTTCAAAGTCCCAAAGTATGAGCATAGTCCCTTCCCTCGGTTTCCATACACTGATACCATTTCCAACCCACTTTCTTAGGAACATTAACAAGATCAACATTACCCATACAACTTAATTTCAAGGCACTACTTAGCCCCAGCCAAACTAGGACACTGAAAGATTTGGAAAGGTTTGTTTATGCCACAGGTACCCATAGGATTTTCCCAAGGCAAAAGTGGCACTTCCTTATGTCCATAAGCACAACATACATAAAATAAGTGACCTTCATTGAGGGAGGCAGGAACTTGATTCTGTATAATTCTAGTACATCCGGGAGCGGGTTCATAAGAGATAAGGCACAATACACACCTCTAAAGCAATTTTACAACAGGGAAGATTTGTATCTACAGCCAGAACAGATAGTTTAGTGGTGGAAGTCTGGGGCATTGGCATCTAAACCCAAGTTGGTGGCCATCCTAGGAAGCAACACTAGCCTTCTGCAGCCTCAGAATCCTCACATGTAGAATGACAACAATAACCTCATCCGATTTATAGGCAAATAAAAGAAGGCACATTAAGTCCTTAACACAACCCCCTCCAAAACAAACAAACAAAAACAATGCATACTCAAAATATTCTACATTACATTAGTACTACAGGGGAATCTTCAAAAAATTCATGCAAATGTGTGTTGTAAAATATCTATGCCTGTTTTAATCAAAATGAACCTGCACTTTAACTCCATTTTTTTTTTCTCACAAACTTTTTGAGAGTACAGTAGAAAAGAGAGTGACTCAGGGGCATGCGCACTCCACCACGATTTTCACTTAGCTATAGAAAGACAGTTGCAGAGGGATCCATTTGTTAGTTCAATGTGAAGGCATGACCTTCAGAATTCTCTATTTTTTTGGAGAGGTTTTTGCTATAGGGTGCGTGCGCTCACCAGACAGACAGAGAGAGACAGAGAGAAAGAAAGTGAGAAATCACTCACCAGGGAGCATGGCCACGCCGCAATCCCTTCTCCTCCATTCTCCTCTCGGGATCTTGGGCAGGCACGCACACGTGCCTGGCGTGAGTTTTAAGCCACTGGGTCCAAGACGCGAACTGCAGTCGACTACATGGGAGTCCAGCAACATAGCCATTACACTAACTGCTGGTCCCGTGACCTTCAGAATTCTGAGGGACACCACTGAGTCTGGAGCTCATCACCAACATGCATCTGAGTCACACATGACAGTGGAGTGTTCTTTCCAAATTCTGTTTTTATTCTATGATTAAATTTGGTAAATATCAGGTCCTATTATGAGTCTCTGAATGCTTTTCCTGCAGAGAGCTCTGTTGTTTTCATTTTATTCAAACAATTGTCTTTTTTAATTATGAGGAAAGTTCAGCAAGAAGTGAGGGAAAAAGTTACATTTTAACATAAAAGAGTTCTATGATCCAACCACCTATAAAAATGTGATGATCTAAAAAAGAACCTGTGTCTAGTTTAAGATTCAGCATGATGGGGACCACCAGATGGTTTAATGGCTATGTCACTGGACTCCCATGTAGTTGACTGCAGGTCAAGTCTAGGACTCAGTGGCTTAAACTCATGCTGGGCGCATGTGCATGCACACCCAAGATCCTGAGAGAATGGAGAAGAAGGGATTGCGGCATGACCATCCCCCTGGGGGTGATTTCTCGCTTTCTATCTCTCTGTCTCTTTCTGGTGAGCACACATGCCCTATAGCAAAAACCTCTCCAAAAAAATCAAAATAAAAAAGATTCACCATTATGGAAATAAAGCACAGTCACACACCAGTACAAAATGTAGAAACATGGATATATCTCTAACAAGAGAATCAAACCACTGCTGATTAAAACAAAACGAAAAACCCAACTAACTCCAGCTGATTGTATAATCGCTAAAATGAATAATTTGATCCCACTTGCATTTAAGACAGGGAAAAACCAAAAGAACTAAAAAATCCATCAGACAATGTACAAATGAATAATGGATGCTGCTTTCTTGAAGGTTATAAAAGAATATTATTGATATATAAAGGCACGTGCTCAACTTTAATTTTGGAAAAACTAGAGAAAAAATAACTCTTCCATTCATTAAGGAACAATTTTAGAAAATGGACAATAAGACCATTCCCTGACAGAAAGTATCAGCATTTAGCTCTCCTATAAATACAAGCGACAAACAGTTTCAGCACAGCTGGCTGCTGAAGATTTCAATATTAACAAACAGACTTAATATTCTTGATTTACTGTAGATTTGCCATCAAGTGAAACAGTCATGGTAATGATAATTGGGCCCACATGCCACACAGCACGCCTCCAAAGGACACGGCTCTATGGTGTGACAGAGTACAAGTCACAGAGTCCAACAGGAAGGCAATGTGCACTGCGATTCTTAGTTTGCAGTTATTGAGAAGGTTCTATTTTGCTGATGCAACTGAAAATGAACAAAAACGGTGTCTGCAGTCCAAATACCCCTGTCACAGATTTTAAATTACCAAGATAAACTCAACCACCATGCAAAGCATACCAAAATCTTGATTCTTAAGAAAATATGCACCATTAATATATATCAAGCTAGAGGATACATTTTAAGCAGTAAAACATGAAAACATTGATACTTCTTCAAACTAAGATCCTGTAGGGTAAACATATAGTCCAATAAGTGATAAGAATTTAAACATAATTTTCATGTTTAACCATTTCTTTTTTAAAAAGAATTATTTGTATATTTACCTCTATTTGTTATTATTATTATTATTTAATTTGACCATTGAAAGAGAGAGAGAGAAAGCGAGAAAGCAAACTACCAGGTCTGGGACTCGAGCCGTGGTTAACTATATGGGAATCCAGTGCCTTTAACTACCACATCACCTGTGGCCCCATGCTTAACCATTTCAAAAACATGTAACAGAATCTGTAATTACACAGATACAGTATCACTTTCAGTAGCACTTTAAAGACTCTGGAATAGCAGATAAAAACTGTTACATTGTAGTCTTTATATGCTAACATTATTTCAAAATAAATTATATTTATCTTTGAATGATAACAGCACAATAAATTATTAGACTAATGCTTTGGTTATCATCATGTATTAGTTTGCTGAGTTTTTAAGTAATTCTCTTTACAACAAAATAAAAACAGTATATATTAGTCAAATAAGCATATGAAAATTATACTAAATTATAAGAAAAATAACTGAAAACAACTAAAAGTGCTAACTTTTAAAGTTGGTTTATTTTTTATTGGGGATAGAGAAAGAGACATAGAACCCTAACAGGGTTTTATTACTCAATGACCTTCCCCTAACCCTCCAGCCAGGTAGGATCACAGGTCAGCCCACAGGCATACAAGTTTGTCTAGGTCGACTCAGGAACCAAACTCAGTACCTTCCTCTACCGCTCATTACTGCACAGTGGCACCCTACTGTGCGGACAACCATGGCTGGGCCAACACAATGCTAATTTTTAAAAGTCAGCACAACTTTGGCAAATAAGAAGACAAGATTTAATTGAGCTCAGTTTTTACTATTTACTAAATTTGTATTGGTTTCTGTATTCAGGTCCTATGAAGAGGACCAGTAGATGGCATAATGGTTACGTCACTGGACTCCCACATGGCCAACTAAGGTTCAAGTCCTAGACCCAGAGGCTTGAAACTCATGCCAGACACGTGTGTGTGGGCCCAAGATCCAGAAAGGAGAATGGAGGAGAAGGGAGGGGTGTTTGCTCTCTCTCTCTCTCTCTCTCTCTCTCTCTCTCTCTCTCTCTCTCTCTCTCTCTCTGTCTCTCCAGCAAGCACATGCATCCTATAGCAAAAATCTCTCTTAAAAACAAAAAGTTCCTATGAAGGGAGGAAGTTTATATACTAAGAAATCAGAAAAAACTTACAACCTAACAAATGTGATAGCTATTTGAAATTCATATTATAAAAATGAATGGGAGGACCAGCAGTTAGCATAATGGCTATGTCGCTGGACTCCCATGTAGTCGAACACAGTTCGAGTCCTAGACCCGGTTGCTTGAAACTCACGCCGGGCACATGTGCGTGCGTGCCCAAGATCCCGAGAGGAGAATGGACTGTGGCATCGCCATCTCCCCTGGGGGGATGATTTCTTGCTTTCTGTCTCTGTCTGTCTGGCGAGTGCACGTGCCCTATAGCAAAAACCTCTCAAAAAAAAAAGGGCAGTTCCCAATTTGAGTTGTCCACTGTGTAAAATTTAGGTCTAAGTCAGCATCTTCATATTCTCGCATGTGTTTTTCTCTAAGCCATTATGGGTTAGTTCGGTGGAAACCAACCCATTATTTATAACATTATTCCAACTAGAAAATTAATTGCCAGTTTTAATACAGAATGCGGGATGTGTGTGAAGGACATGATGTCCTAGCAAAACAAAAGGATCACCCTCCAGTTTCCACCAAGCACAGACACTGAATAAGCAAGCAATGTGTGCAAGGCGTACTAGACACTTCGGAGGGCCAAAAGCAGCAATGCTTCAGTGACATGAGCCCAAGATCCTGGGCTAAGACTCGGGGGTAGAATGCAGCAACCAGACCCTGTTGCCTGGACTGCCTGTTTCTCTCTCTCTTCCTCATGGAAGAAAAAAAAAAATAAACAACAAAAAAAGATGTATGAGGACATAAGATGCTAAGGGCAAGAATAAGTCAAGAGTTCCAAGTATTTCTGGGTTCCTAGTGATTCTGTTCATGAAGATACAGACAGAGACCTACGCGTACTTTTCCATAGGCCGCCTCCAGACCAACGCGGTTCAAAGGCATCTGCTGTGATAATGGGAATGTTCTATATCTACACCATGTGATGTGGTAGCCAGTAGCCACAAGTGACCATGCAGCACTCAAAACATGTATGGTACAGTGGAGACACAGAATTTTTAATTTTATTTCAATTTAATTAATGTAACAAGTCACATGGAAAAAGCAAAGTTCTGGAATAATCACAGCCAGTTGGTTTTCACAGGACTCAAAGAACCCAAGGCCCTCAGATAGGACAAAAGAGGCTGACAGGACAGTCTTATCTAAACTGCTTAACCTCAACCTTAAAAATCGTAGTTTATTAAGCCTCAACTTCCTCATTTCTAGGATCTTAATACCAAGCTCTCAGAATAGTTGGGAGGAAAGGGCTTCTTACTGTATCTAGCATGTAAGACACTGTAAAAGACCAGTTTTTCCCTTCCGTCATCCCAGTTTTTCTAGGTCCCTGGAACTTACTAGGCAATTGAGATATAATTCCATGAATAATCTATAAAACTATTTGAGCTTCTTAAAAGTAGTTTTAATTTGGTGGGGAAAAAATTTTATGGCATCAAATAATTATTAACTATATTCACTTTTTAATATTTGGTTGGTTACAATTATACTTTATTAATGAGCCAGAAAGCTATAGCATGTTATTCTCTTCTCTCACAAAGCATGACATTGTATAAAAGAGACCATTAAGAATCATCGAGAACTGTTCAAGTACTATTTCATAGTCCTGTGCAAGGGAGGAGCTACCAGTATTTTTCTAGTGCTCAATAACTGTTTGATGGACTGTAAAACAGATGAAGTTCAAGGGTAATGACCGACATCCTCAGTGATATGTCTGGCAATAAAGACTACTGAAAGACAATATACACATACGTACACAAATTATTCAATATATTTAATATTATTTTCTGTGCCAAAAAAGTACATGACCACCTTAACATTTTATTATATTAGAATTATATAAGTAGACAAAGATACATTAACTCAATGGAGTGTAATACGGCCATTAAAACACGTATTAGGAAACCAGCAGTTAGCGTAATGGCTATGTCGCTGGACTCCCACGTAGTCGACCGCGGTTCGTGTCCTGGACCCGGTGGCTTAAAACTCACGCCGGGCGCGTGTGCGTGCGTGCCCAAGATCCCGAGAGGAGAATGGAGGAGAAAGGATTGCGGCGTGACCATCCCCCCTGGGGGGTGATTTCTCGCTTTCTGTCTCTATGTCTCTCTCTGTCTGTCTGGCGAGCGCACGCGCCCTAGAGTGAAAAATCTCTCCAAAAAAAAGGCACGTATTAAAAGTCAATAATGACAGGGCTGGCAGGTGGCATGGTGGTTAAGGGCGCTGGATTCCCACATGGTCGACCGTGGTTCAAGTCCCAGACCTGGCGGCTTGCTTTCTCACTTTCTGTCTGTCTGTCTTTCTCTCTTTCTCTCTCCCCCTCTCTAGTCAAATTAAAAAATAAACAAATAAATAAAGTTAAATAAAATAATTCTTTTAAAAAGAGCTTATAATGAGAAAAGTGTATAGTAAAAAAATATAATTATAAAATTATATATAGTTGATTTTAATACTTAAAAAATATACGTAAAATATTCTAATGTTATTTTCATCACCAAATAGAGCAGCATGTAATTTTTTTCCTCTATCTTCCTAGATTTTGGTGGGCATATATGATTTTTATACTGGGAGATGGGGTTCAAGTGTTTTTTAAAGTGAGTCACTGTGGTTGAGCCCTAATCATCTTTGTTTCCCATCATTTGAGAGCAGCTCACAGTACTGTGGGAGGACAAGCGTGCAAACCACAATACCTCAAATGTGTTCAAGTCCCCAGCAGCCTGGCAACCAAGCAATGAGAGTAATTACAGAGTACTCATCCAACACCCACCTGGTGGCAGAGACACTGTCTTCTCCTTCCTGCTCCGAGTGATGGCATACTGTGGGTCAGGTCTGTACCAGCTGTTGGCTTGCCCCGGAAGGTAAGAGTATTTACACGAGAAAGAATAACCCTACATAGCCACTATCCCTGTACGTAATGTCCTTAAAAGGTCTTCAGTTGGCACCAAAGATTTTTTTAAGTATAAAATACATGGTCAAGTAATTTGTGAAATGATCGTCTGGAGACAGTACACAAAGGATACAATGATGGCTTGGAGAATGGTTCTCCTAACAGCCTGGGATGCTGAGGAGCACTTGGTTACAGACCACAATAGAAGTTCACCATGTGGGATCAGCAGATGGTGTAATGGCTATGTCACTGGATTCCCACAGTCAACTGCGGTTCGAGTCCTGAACCCAGTGGCTTAAAACTCATACCCGTGCATGAGCATGTGTGCCCAAGATCCCGAGAAGAGAATGGGAGAGAAGGGATTACAGTATGACCATCCCCCCCAGGGGGTGATTTCTTGCTTTCAGTCTTTCTGTCTCTCTGATGAGTGTACCCACCCTACAGCAAAAATCTCTCTTTCTCTCTCAAAAACAAAAAAAAGAGAGAGAGAAATTTACCAGGTAAAGGGAACAGTCAATGCAGAGGATTAGATGTCAAGAAGTGTGAAGTAATGTCTACTGAGGCTGAATTACAGGGCATACATCATAAAGCACAGGAAGAAGGGAATCATGGAAAAGCAGACAAGGTCCAGACCATGAAAATGTCTTGTAAGCCATGCTAAAAAGTTTGGGCTTGTTCACATGTGACCAATGACTTACTGATTTTAAGGAGTCAGAAGATTAGTTCCTAAGGGTAATCCCTTTTGCTACAGTGGGGAGGATGAGTCTGAAGAGATGTATAAATCCTTCCCAAATGTTTTTAAAGGTATAAAATAAGGAAACTATTAATACAGAAATGCAGTTATCGCCGTGGAATAACAGGCTAAGAGCCCGTAACTCTCAACCCTTAACCTTAACAGAATCTCCAGGAGGGCTTATTAAAACATGAATTATTGGGCCTACCTCCAAGTTTCCAGATGATGCTGATGGTGCTGGTCTGGGAAAAACACTCAGGAATTACCTTACTAGGATAATACAGAGGTTTCTAACTAGAAACCTTAGGTGGCCTCAGTACTTACTTACCTTACATCCCCAGCACCCACTGCTGTATGTAGTATGAGCTGAATATTTTTGAGCACACGAAGTAGGGTTACAATATTCTGTGTGTGTGTGTATGTGTGTGTATATATATATATATGCACATATAGATGTGTGTGTGTATATATATATAAAATATGATATATGTGCTATATATGATATATACATATACTATATACGATATATGTGCTATATACAACATATACATACTATACCTGATATATGTAATATATCGTATATAGCACATATATTGTATATAGTGTGTGTGAGTGTATATAGATAGATAGTATACACACACACACACACACACACACACACACACACACTAGTCCTTAGGACTCCTAAAGGCAATGGATTACAATATTTTGATCTAGAGTACAAACACTAGAAAAAGATTGATAAAATCTTCAAATTAACAGCCATATTACTCTATATGGGTAAATGCTTATAGCATTCATGTACTTTTCAAAATAATGTTTAGATCAGTTAAAATGCTTGAATCTCCTTTATTCAGATAGAAGAAATCTCTCTTTTATTAAGGCTAACAGTGTAAAATACTGAAAATTTAAAGAAACTGTCACTTTAAATATACTCAGCAAAGTTCAAGGGGTTGTTTAAAAGGTTTTTAGAGACTCTTTTGTAATAAATAGCTAAAAGCTATTGTCAATTATCCTCTAAATTGTTTAGCTATAAATGAATGTTTCTCAAGCTCCTGATAGTGCTTAAAAATAATTTCTTTCTGAAGCTGGTGGGTGGCATGGTGGTTAGGGGTGCTGGACTCCCACATGGCTAATCACGGTTCAAGTCCCAACCTGGCATCTTGCGTTCTCACTTTCTCTCTCTCTCTATCTCTGGTCAAATTAAAGATAAATAAATAAATAAAGTAAAATAAATAATTCTTTTAAAAATCATTTCTTTCCATAAATATTTTAAAATTTCCTTGTCCACTCTCATTTACTAACACCATAGTGTGTGGTTTATACTTAAGATAAAATTCAGCCTAGCTCATCCAAGTCGCTTACGAGCCAACTGAAAGAACCTCATTACTGAAGCCAGTATGTATGTATAAATTGGCATGCCTGTGTGTTCGTTGCTATGGACAATGTAACAGAAGCCAAAGAGAAAGTTGGCCACAATTTATCCCTGTGAGTGTAATCAAATCCCTTCAGTATTTTACCTATTAGTACATCACCGCAGACATGCCCTTTGGGAAATATGTTCTCTTTTCTGGGAACGAAGCTCCAGCATCCCTTCAAGTCTACACCACTCTACAAATTACACCCCCACCCCCACCATCCCATCACTTCATAGGGGCTGTCCTTCCTGCCTTCTCAATCTCTCTCACATCTGTGTTTCTTCTCCCTCCCACTTCTACCTTCCATATCCCAGGACCCATCAGGTAGCCTTCTGCAGCAGTCCCTTGCCCTTCTCCTCATCCCCAGCCTCCTCACCACCACCTTTATCACATCATTCCTTCCGTGAACCACATCCATGGTCCAACCATAATCTTTGTAATCCTGACAACCAAGATCCTCCATCATGTGTTTGATCCCAAGCCTAGCTTCTGAACTATGTCTTTCTTGGTCCTCTAAACCTATTCCTTGACTCCAGACAAACCGTCGCACTTCCTGTTATCAAAACATGGATAGTAATTCATATTTTTGCCCTAAGTGTTGCCTCCCTGACAATAATGTCCCACATTTGTCAAAGTCTTACCCACCTATTGGAATCTAGCACATATATGACTCTTCTCTCCCAGGAGTCTTCTCTGTTCTGATAGCAATTCTCTCTTCCCATTTCTCACAAAATGAATTGTCATAATTTGAGGTAATTGTGTACACCTTCCCTCCTTGACCAGATTGTCAGCTTCTACACAAAATGGACTATGTGTTACATTTATTGGTACCCATGCACTTCAGTGCACCGCAGTCGGAGCAAGTGTTCCATAAATTTCCCGCCCCATGACTCAGCTCATCTGCAAATGTAGACTCCTACTGTACCTTTTTCAGAGAGCTTCTGTAACTATCAAATGAGATAATAAAATATTTCTTTGGAAACACTCTACAAATTTAATTGGTGGGATAATATAATTGTGGAGGCAAATGCACACTCACCAAACAGGACGACAATATGATTACCAAGCTCTAACGCTATTAAAATGCTACAGGAATTCGAAGACAGCCAAGACCACTCCAGGGTCCATGCGGATTATTGGGGGAAGTTTTTCCAGGGAAGGTAGGTTTGAGGCAAACCCAGAGGGAAAAGGAACTGCTAGAACAAAAAAAGACCCCTCAGCCTATCCAGTTTCTCTGAAAAGTGTCATTGGCAAGTCATTAGGAACCTGAGCACAACAGTAGTCAAGGTGATACGGAAATCTTTGGAATGGCACTGGGTGGTCTCCAGAACCAGGCACCACCGTTTCCCCAGCCAGAGTCCGCACTCGCCACAGGAAACCAAACAAAATGTTCCCTCAACAGGGTACAACAATTAAATTGTTAAACTTCTGCTTTCTATATACTTATCTTCCTAAAGGACTTGTTTGTACTCAGTGACAGCCTCTATTAAAGATCCTATCGCTGCATGCTTCAGTTTACATTTCACAACTTTTTCCTGAGAATGCAGGCTTACCAAATATTTTCTTGGGCTAAAACAGACTCTAGTTTTGTAAAGTAGGACCCAAGCCTCACCCCACCCCCCAATCGGGATTATGCCAGGACCCTACTTCTCTTAAACTCTGGTATAGACACTTAACTGTTATTTGTGAAGGGACAAAAAGAATTAACAACTCAAGTAAGTGGCAAGATTTTAATGATTAGAAGTTAGCTTTGGAAATAGAGACGTACAGAAAAAAATGTTCAAGTGGCAAAGATCCTACTGTTTCCTTTCCTATTACGATGCCTACCTAGTGATAGCTAGTTCGTCTTCAAATACAGTCCGCATACACAGATTTCTAGAACACTGAACATATTTGTGACTACTTATGTAAGTCCAACATAAAAGAAGCTGAGAAAACACTTGTGTGTACTAGTAAACTCGCTATGCTTATGTGAAAACTGAACACAACATATGTCTAGAGCAGGATCCAAATTTCACACACTGTACCATGTAACTCAGTTGCTAGTATCAATGGAAAAAAAAAATTCTGACTAGGCATACTATAACAGGAAAAAAAGGTAACTACACCTTTCATGTCTACCATGGAAAGTCTAACAGAAGGCTACAGATCCTATAAATTCTAATTAGACTAGAAAGAGTAAGCAGAGCATTTTGCTTTGGTCCTGTGATCTGTCTTTATCATGGTATCAACCCGTGAAACACAAAATCGGATTGGAAGTTCTGCATCCCAATTTCAAAAGTCTTCAGGTGAAAACAATGCAGTCTGTGCTGCCTATCTAGAAAGGTTGGACTATGTGTGGTGTAATGGATAGGGTGCTTACTGCAGGGAGGGAGGTTAAGCTTGCCTGGGGATAGCTGGAGCTTTGGAACAATCTCTCTTAAGCAATATCAATAGCTCACTTATGACATTTACACATTCTGATTAATTTGGCATAACAGAACTGGAGGACCTTAATGCCAAAGTAATTTTTTTTTTTTTTTTTTGCAGAGACTGTAAGTAGGGGATGACAAAAAGCCTTCATCCAGAGCATCCTAACTAAAGTATTCTGAACACAGGATTGCTATTCCCCATCAAGACTGATTTCAACTTTCGAAGATCTCAAGATTTGGAGGGTAGAAACAGAGGTATAGTATTACCACTGTGGTTGTTAAAAGCAGGTTTACAGAAAAAAAAAAAAAAGGATTTCTTTTCCATTATAATGTAAATTAAAAAAAAAAAAAACCTGATTACAAAAAGATAGTGTAAGTTTTTAAAAATGCGTCACAATTTTTATTTTGCCCGTTCCCAAAGAGAGTAATTTCAAATAGTGTGAACCCTCATTGATCTGGCATCAAGAGAGGAGAGCTCAGGAGGAGTGGTTTCCTGAATAACAAACACTCTGCCATTCATTTGCCTGGAGTGGAAGTGTTGTCTCTGCCTGCCAGCATTCCTCCCCTAGAGGCCTCCCCTCCTCCACCCTGCTTGGCCTGGGCTGGACTATCACTCCTGGTCTCCCAGCCCCCTCGTCACAGAGGAAACAAGTGACCCCGACTGAACCTCTCTGTCAGTATCCCCCTAGATACAGAGCTACATCTAGAAGTACGGACATCACAGGAAAAAGTCCTGTATGCTTTCACATTTTAATCTGTATACAAACGTTGAAGAAAAGATGGCCTCTTTTCTGTTTTATCCACAAGCCCCAACCATGTAGATTTTGCACAAAAGCAAAAGAGTCTATAGAAAAATGCTATTTAACCTTCTGGGTTCTGCTTGCTCCAAGTTAGTTCTGCTCCTGCACTGCTGGTTATATGAGCCAACATTTGCAAAGTAGGTTTCTGTTTCTGTTTTTGTTGTTTTATCACTTTCAACTAAAAGAATACTGACTCATGAAACATTCAAAGTTCATCAAATCAAACTCAACCTGATGCTAACAGAAACTTTCCCCAAATGAACTCTATGCATCTCTACCTTGTTTTTAAAAAGCCACAGTAAGCGCTATTTAAACTTACATGATTGATCTAGTCACTTAGACCATAAAGTCTGATGTTCTCAAGCACTATTGAATTATCTAAGGATACTTGACTCTCCACTAAAACGGCAAACACTGTTTTGTAACAGACTGCTTTGTTCATTCTATTCTAAGCAAAATAACACCACTCAGGTGCAGGAACCAGGCTTATCTTCCCTTGTGGCCTCTGCTGCCTTCACTGCCACATCCTACCATAACAGGTGGGTTTTTTCCTAAACAAATAACCATTTACCAAAAAAGGAATAAATTAAGACATGCCAAACTAGTTGTTGTGAATAACTGATCACATCATGTCCTTTGATTTGGAAGGAATAGAGCTTCACTCAAGTTACCAGAAAAAAGGGATGCAGGCAGGAGAGCTATTCTAACATGGCTTAACCACCAGTCCCAGCATGCTGCCCTCCTCTCCTCCTTTGTCATTTTCTCCCCTTATCTTTGCACACAAGCTCCATTTTCATCACTGCCCTGGCCAATGGCATCCCTTGCTGCATGTATCCTTCAAAGGAAACCCTCTTTTCTGGGTGTGAATCACCTTTCTCACAGGAAATTGACTTAATTTCTCAATTTACCATGCATAGCTTTCTGGAAAAGGGACCTGCCTTGCTATTGTTTTGGAGCTAGACTGAAATTATGCCAATGTCAGCCAAGGTCAGCCAACAGAATGGCTGTCTCTGGGTGTCGGTCCACTCCTGGCACAATCAGGGACGGCCAAAGAGAGGTCCCATTTATTTACTTGTTTATTATTTACTTAATCATTTACTTAATATTTATACAGAGCTTAGTATAGGCAAGTCAGATACTACTATTCAAATAATCATTAATTTAATAGTCATAATAAGCCAATGAAGTAGGTATAATTATTACTCCATTTTACAGAGGAGGAAACTGAGGCACAGAGTTAATTGCCACAGGGAACTGAACAGTCTGGTATCAAAATTTATACTCTTAGCCATATGACATGGAAAACTGTATCATCGGTTTGCACTACATGGCTGAGCAAGCCCATACTCACACACATATCTAGTAAACATTCATTCCTTCATTCATTCAATGTTCTGAGCATCAGTGATATGTCAGACATTTTTCAGTCGCCAAGGAAACAGCAGTGAACAAAACGCACAAAGATCTTGTCTTGAAGGAGTTTATATTCTAATCATATTAGTATTATCCTGTACATCTTTACAGCATTTTTATTGTTTTTATTCAACTTTATTTATTTACTTACTTACTCATTTACTTACATTTGACAGAGAGAGACAGAGTGAGAGGAGAGGGAGTAAGAAAGCAAGCCACCAGGTCCAGGACTCAAAGCTTGGTCGGCAAAATGGGAGTCCAGCACCCTTAACCACCATGCCACCTGCCAGCCTCAAAATATACCTTTATATTGTTTAAAGTCTATCCATAGCCTTATTAATAAAGTACATGTTTTCTAGACTTTTGAAAAACTCAATGACTAACAATAATGACAGATGTTATTCTCTAACCTGTCTGGATTACTGACTCACTCTGTGCCAGAAAACTATACTGAATGTATGTTACTTCATTCACACACACACACACACGTTTATTCCAAGTCTATGTATTTTAAAATTCAACGGGTATCTGTTTCACCTAACCAATCAGGCCAGAGAGCTTGTCTCATGCAAAGTGTTTATAATTATTTTGAAAAACCTTTCGGGAACATTAAATGTGCAGACATCTGCTAAGTGCTTTACTTCATTTACTCTCCATGGTTTTGTTGGTTCACTATTGCACTGCTAATACAAATCCTTGAAACCATGTAATTTATAACGAACTGAAAGTTCAGTAAACTCACAATTCTGGTGACTAGAAAGTCCAAAGGCATGGGGCTGGTATCAATCTGGCTGATGACACAACACGTTTGACAGAAATAGAGAGGATGGCAAGCAAGTGCAAAAGAGACCTGGGGCAGGCATTTTCTTTTTTATTTTTTTTAAAGAGATATTTTTGCTACATGGCACCTGTGCACACTAGAGAGACAGAGACAGAGAAAGTCAGAAAGGGAGAAATCACACACACATACACACACCCCAGCCGGGGATGGCCATGCTGCAATCCCTTCTCCTCCATTCTCCTCCCAGGGTTTTGGGTACACACGCACACACACACACAGTGTGTTTCAAGCCACCGAGTCCAAGACTTGAACCCTGGTTGGCTACGTGGGAGTCCATGGGAGCCCAGCTACATAACCATTATGCCATCTGCTGGTCCCAGCATTTTCCTTTTGTAACAACCCTCTCTGATGAGAACTAACCCTTCTCAGGAGAGCTAGAACCTACAACATCCCTAATCCATTCATGACAGTGAGGCCTCCACTGTCCAAACACTGCCCACTAGACCTCAACTCTTAAAGGTCTCACCACCTCTTAAAGCGCTTACACTGAGGACTAAATTCCAAAACATGAATCTTTTGGGGACAAACCATAGACCCATAGTAGAGGCCATCTTGAAGTGGGCATTATTATTCCATTATACAGATAAGAAAGCTCAGGTTCAAACACAGTAAGTAGGAAAGCCAGAGCGTTCCACTGTCTGAGCTCACTACACCCTATTAGAAAAATGTCACTTATTGATCTGTCTGAGATCTACTGCAAACTATTAGGAAAAAGTCACTTATTGGTGGCGGACAAATTACAACAACCTCATAGGACACAGAACTATCTGTTAAGGAGTAAAAACTATTTATCGAAATACTAACATTAGCAGAAACTGTCTATTAGTACTAATAATAAGCAGAATATTAACTTGGGCTTCAGTCTATGACTAGAAGTAAAAAAAAATAATAATTGGTTCACTACAGTTAATTTCTTTCCCTGAGTTATCATCTACACAATAAGAACTATTACTTCATTATCTTATCATCCTATTTAAATATCAAGTACATTTCTTAAAGTGATATGAAGGGCAAAAATTAAAAAAAAATATGTATCTTTCTCTGAAAAACTGAATAAAACATAAAAATTAAACCTGTTAGAAGCAGACCAAAGGAAACGGGAACATCTGAAAATCTTTCCATAACACATAGTTGATCAAAAAAGGCTCTACTTAAATATCCCCTTCATATTCCTTATCCAGTGTCAAACCTTGGAACACATTTCCACACCACCCTTCCCCTTCAAGTAACTGCTACCTTCTCTTACCTGTTATACTGTCACAACCCCACAGTACTCCTCCTGCTATTAAAGGGTAAGGAAACAGGCTAGTGACCCCAACCATTTCTGTCATATCTTTTCTCCTCTTCCAAGAGGAAAATCACATGTTGGCTACTTCCTCTTCCTTTCAATATGATATCTACAAGAGGCAAAGGAAATGAAGGGCTGTTATACAGCACTGCCCACTACACAATCTAAACCAGGTATCTGAGCAAATTAAAAAGCATGACTTCAGTATACAATAATCTAGAAAATGGAACTATGCCATTAAAGCAAAAGCAAAAAAAAAAAAAAAAAAATTGCCGGGAATAAATGTTTCCTTCTTTTTAACCACTTTATTGAGTTATAATTAACATACAAAAAGCTGTACATATTTAATGTATATAACGTGAAGAGTTCAGAAGTATATATCTTTGAAACCCTCACTACAATGTAGACCATAAATATATCTATCACTTCAAAAAGTTTCTTTCCACCTCTTTATTTTTATTACAGTATTATTAGTGTGTGTGTGTGTGTGTGTGTGTGTGTGTGTTCTGGTCTAAGTGTTCATTCTGGAAGACTTTTACCTTTACGCTGGTCACTTCAGGCGTCTTCAGAGGCTTCAGTTCTTTTCAAATCAAATCCTTTATTAATAGATGTGACTTTAATTTTAAATCTCAGTTACTCAAGATAATAGGATATAACAATCCATATTGAACCTTAGAAGTTAAAAACAAAAACTAAATGTGACCTTGATGGTCTTTAAAAAATTCTTAACATATTATCAATAATGGTGATATTACTGAAAAACAGGTTAAATTTTTAAAGCAATTTCTCTTAAGGGATAAGAGTTGCTTTTAAGAATGAATTCGGATAAGTTTATCTATTCTAAATTCTCATCACTTTAAAGAAACCCACTGCATATTAGTTGGTGGAAGGGAATGGAGGGAAAGTAAGTGAAATAGTTTATAATTTTCAAGGTTCCCATCAGATACATCCCTCCTAGTTTTCAGCTACAAAAGAATTCATTAGTAAACAAAGCTTCATTCAGCCAAAAGGCTATAGATGGACCAAATTTCTGGATCTCAATTAACAGATGTTATTCCCTCAGGGAACAAAACTAACAACATCAATCAACCTCTTAGCTCCCTTTTCCAAATTCTTCCATGGAATTTTTTGAAATTGATGTTGATGCCAGAAGAACAAACACCCTCCATTTGCAAGTAAAACAGAAAAACAGAAACAGGTGGTCAAGTAGCTAAGCTGACAAAGCTTCTGGCCAGTAGCCCGATGGTCCAAATCTGTCTTGACGGAGGTCACCAATGACTCTTCAATACACAGCTGTGTGGTGGCATATCCCACCTTTACAAGAAAATGCATATGAAAGCCCAGAAAAAGCTTTGGTAAGAAAATGCTCACTTAATTATGAATGTGTGAATGCCATGTTGAACATCATAAAATCACCCCATTATTTTTTTTAAAAAGGATAGACAAAGTCACATAAATAATCACCATTTGGTGGGGATGGGTCATACATATTGAAGGAATTTAAGATATCTATGATCTAAATTGCCCACCCATCACTCTCAGTGATCAAATTTTACAGTTTTTGGGGGCTGTTTTGTTTTGTTTTGTTTTTTAGGTTTTTGCCATAGGGCATGTGCACTTGCTAGAGACAAAGAGAGACAGTGAGAAGGAAAATGAGAAATTACCTCCCTCCCCAGGGGAAGAATGGTCACACTACAATCCCTTCTCTTCCATTCTCATCCTGGGATTTGGGGCACAAATCACACACACCCAGCATGAATTTCAAGCTGCCAAGTTCTGAACTCAAATCATGGTTGGCCATGTGGGAGTCTAGCGCATTAACCACCATGCCACCTGCTGGCCCTTATCTTTTATTTTTGATCTTTCTTTCTTTCTTTCTTTCTTTCTTTCTTTCTTTCTTTCTTTCTTTTTTTAAGAAGGGGAGATTTTTTTCTATAGGTTGCATGTGTGCTTGCCAAAGAGACTGAAAGAGGAGAGACAGAAAGTGAGAAATCACCTCCCAGATTGATGGCTATGACGTAATCTCTTCTCCTTCACTCTCCTCTTGGGATTTTGAGCATACACACACACACACACACACACACACACACACACACACACACACATCTAGTGTGAGTTTCAAGTCTCCAGGTCTGGGACTCGAACCACGTTCGACTACATGGGAGTCCAGCAAGGTAATCATTATATCATCTGCTGATCCCAAAGTTTATTTATTTCTATGAGAGAAGCAGAAAGAGAAAACAAGACAGAAAGGCACTCCCAACAGGATGTTCATGCCACAATTCATCCTCAATTTCACCCTGGTCCTCATGATGGGTAGGTATGTGCATCCAATGTCTCCGAGAAGTCCCAAGACATGAACCCAGGACTTTTCCCAAGTGGGTCCCGATACACTACTATTGCGTTACCACCTGGCTCCCTGGGTCTCTGTGCTATTTTCTCAATTGCTGGTTTAAGTTCAACGTGAGTAAACTTAAGAAACCCAATTAACTAATCTGTTCCTTGATTGTTTCTTCAGAAAAACATGAAGTACTACACTGCTACACATAATGTCTACAATCTTTCTAAGAATTTTAATTTCATCATTACAAAATTAAAGCTCCTTTTTCCTACCCCAGCAAATTTTCCACCAGCCCCTTCTCACTCTTTAAATCCCAAAATAACAATTGTCCTATGATATAAATGCAGTGAGGACTACATTTCTAAATTATATTGGCAAGCCATGTCACTTTTTTGAGTCATCAAATATACCCATGACACATTTTCTGCCAGAGAAATACTATTACTCATGAGTGTTTAAAATACTATTGGGTTGGGGCCAGCAGACGGCATAGTGGTTATGTCGCTAGACTCCCATATAGCTGACCACGTTCGGAATCCCAGACCTAGTGGCTTGGAAATTATGCTGGGCACGTATGCATGCGTGCCCAAGATCTCAGGAGGAAAATGGAGAAGGGATTGCAGCATGGCCATCCCCTCTGGAGGGTGATTTCTCTCTTCCCCTCTTATTGTCTCTGTCTCTCCATCTCTCTCTGCAGGGAGCACACATGCCCTAGAGCAAAACCCTTTATTTAAAAATAAAAAGATTGGGTTGTTGGAAAAGTCATAATTTTTTTTTTGTTTATTTTGCAAAGAAAAATATTTCATGACTGTCCACAATCCAGTATCTCCGTTGGGGATAAAAGCTGTCTGTCTGATACTTAATTAGTAAAAGAAAAAAAAAATCAAGTACTAAGCAAGTTTCAAACTACCTTTAACAGATTATTTTTGTCATAAACAATCTAAATTATGTTTAAAAATATTTTCAAAATGTTGAATAATGCAAAATGTCTTTCACTTGAATGACTGAATGAAAATTAAATATTTCAGATCTTAGATCCCTCACACACATTCCAGTATTTGTGCTTCACTTGTATATATTGTTTGGGGGCACATTAGTCCAAGTTTCAAAGTTACCTTTCTTGGTGACCTGCCACTACACACAAAAAAAAGTCTTTAAAAATATGGTCAAGTAGGCCAGCAGGTGTCATGGCGGTTAAGGCCCTGGAACCCACGTGTCTGACTATACAGTTTGAGTACCATACCCAGCACCTTGAAAAATCAAACTGGGTGCATGTGCATGGATGCTCAAAATCCCAAGAGAAGACTGAAGGAGAAAGGATTGTAGCCTGGCTATCCCAACCAGGGTGGGGAGGGGAAGATGATTTCTCACTTTCTCTGTCTCTTTCCTGTGAGCACACATGCATGCACCCTCATACAAAAACAACAAACAAACAACGCAGTCAAGCAATATAAGAAATGAGGTAAATACTAACCATAGCTGATGAAAAGAATAATTCTGAATTCTACTTATAGCTATAGTTGTAGGTCAGTGAAGGGGAAAAACAGGTACATCTGTTGTCCCAGTTTGGGTCAGAAACACAGGGAAAAATGCAACTTAAGCATGGCAAGCCTGAAAAACAGCCAACAGCATCCTGGGTGGTCCTTTTTAGAAAATACACATGGATCTGTATTATCATTATCATTCCAAGGCTATAGTTTTCCAAGCACAACAGGTAGCAACACAGCTTGAAGAATGAAATTTCAAGAAGAAAATTAAAATGCCACTTAGAACAGGATCACTTGAGCTTTTTTTTTTTTTTTTTTTTTGGAGGGTTTTTTGCTATAGGGTGGGTGCGCTCGGCCAGAAAGACAGAGAAATAGAAAGTGAGAAATCACCCCCTAGGGTGATGGTCACGCTGCAATCCCTTCTCCTCCATTCTCCTCTCGGGATCTTGGGCACACATGCATACGCACCCGACGTGAGTTTAAGTCACCAGGTCCGGGACTCGAACCATGGTCGGCTACATGAGAGTTCAGCGACATAGCCATTACACTAACTGCTGATCCCTCACTTGAGCTTTTGAAAGATCAAATATTAAGAATCTTACAACCCAAATATTTAGTCATGTAAAGGCAGCATTTTCTATGGGGGTGGGATTGAAAATTATAAATTATTCAGTGGTTGGCTCATGAAGAAATCCTAAAAAATATGCCACTAGCTGAGAGATACAGAATTAGGCATATGAATCTTAGTTATGCATCTGTGGACCATCCAAGGCCATTTTCTGCCCTCCAGCTCTCCCTTGCAGCTTTTGATGGTACTTTCAGTCCTCTATAAGTACAAATTAAGATTAGGAAAAGTGGAAACTCCTCTCAATTGCAAAAACTAAATGGCATAATTGAAGAGGGAGGAAAGAAACAAATCACCCCTGTGCTTCACCAACCCAAATACAGAGAAGTTGACCTGGATGGTCCTACAACAGGCACCTGATAGAAGTCATGTTAACCTGAACAACTGAGCAGCTCAACGAGAGACCACAGAACCTGTTCAGTTCCATGAAGCAGTGGTAAGGCATTGCTCAAGAGAAACAAGGTTCCACAAGGCAACCCCGGTTCAAATTCCCAGCCCTGTCTTCCAGAAACACACCAGGCATGCACACAAGTGCCCAGGATTCATCAGAAAGAGGATCACAACATGACTGGACCCTGTAGAGATGACTCCTTTCTCTCTCCTTGTCATTCACACACACACACACACACACACACACACACACACACACACACACACAATTATGAATAAAGAAAACAAAGACACTATTTTTTCTGAAACAGAGTTTCTTGGGGCTTTCAGGTCCCTGATTTATACACAACCACTATAAGTTCAACTATCAAGATTGTTATTCTTCTATTCAAAACAGAGGGAGCAAATTACAAAGAAGGGACTACAAGAAGTAGCAAGGAAAATTTTAAGTAATGGTTTAATAAAATAAAAGAGAAAAAATATAAAAGGCAAGGAAAACTCTTCAAAGCATCTATATTTAGGGATATTTACTACGGAGCAAATCATACTATTTCAATAACTCCAAAGGCATCATTCTATTACAGAACAAGAACTGCCTTCATAATGATGACCTTCATTAATTACAGAATATATCATATTCAAAATACTTTATGGGGGAAAGGATATATTTACAAAAATATCCTTAAGAAAAATATGTTTTAAGATTTTTACCACAGGGTGCATATGCTTGCCAGGGAGAGACAGAGGAAAAGTGAGAAATCAACCCTCCCCCTACCCCCAGAGGGGATGGCCATGCCACAATCCCTTCCCATTCTCCTCTCAGGATTTTGGGCATGCATGTATATGCACCTGGTGTGAGTGTCAAGTTGCCAGGTCCGGGACTCAAACTGCAGTTAGCCATGTGGGAATCCAGCACCTTAACCACTATGTCACCTGTTGGGCCCAAGAAAATATTTTTAATTAGGGTGCCAAAAAGAGACTTAAACATCCAGAAAACTTAATAAAGTGTTCAAGTAATCTAAGAAATTTTAAAGACAAAATGACTATTATGAATGATTATCAAGATAAGGAAATACATGGAAATACTGTCCGCTGCTGCCACAGAAGATAGTACACTAAAAGCAGTACCACATGTACCACAAAAAATTGCTCTTTTAGCAATAATGATCCATTCAGACATTCTACCTTATGACCACTGCCAAGCATTTAAAATGTGATTTAGCAATGTAAAAATCTCTATGGTCAGTGCGAAAAGCAAAAAAGGGGGTGGCTAAACTAACATGAACATGGGTCGGATCCACTTCCACTAAATACTCACAATTTACTTTCCAGGACATGGTAGATATATTCAATTCTAAATGTTAGAAAAAAAACTCTCACATATAGTCCTGACTCTCAATCAAAGCCCAGACGTTTCAGGATCATGCTTCAGTGGCTTAAGTTTCTGCATTTTCAGATCACATTGGCAAGGCTGAATAGCTCACTTTTGAAATTAATTTTCCTCTTAAATGGAAAAATAATTAAACTATTTCCTATAAAGAAATAACTAATGAATATGATTACAATCTGCTTCACAGACAAGATTGACTATTGGACCAAGAAACTATGTAAATGCATAGCAAATCTATGTAAGTAAGTGTTTTCTCCCCTTTCTATGTTTATATTTATCCTTTACGTCTTTCTATAACATAGTTTGCATTATCTTTTTTATAAAGAATTATTTTATTTAACTTTATCTATTTTTTTTTTAATTTGACCAGAGAGGGACAAAATGAGAGAGAAAGCGAGAAAGCAAGCCACCAGGTCCAGGACTCAAACCATGGTCAGCCATGTGGGAGTCCAGTGCCTGTAACCACCACGCCACCGGCCAGCCCCAGTTTCCATTATCATTAGTGTAACATTCGACTGATGGAAAAAGTCACATAATGTTTCACAGATGTAAGTTATGAATCATAATGATGTAATGGTACACGACAAACCAACTACCTGACCCAGGAGTCAGAGTTTTGTCAAAATCCATAACATTCCAAGTACCCTTCACCCCTGTTCCATGTCTTTGCCCTCTAAGGTATTTTATTCATATCCACATTGAAATTGTCTCCATATTCTCATTGGCAAATATATTCCTAAATATTTCAAAAGATTCTTCTACCTACCTTATTAGTTTGCTGGAGTGTCATAACAAAATACCACAGACTGGGTGCTTCAACCAACAGAAATCTATTCTCGCAGTTCTGGAAGCTGGAGGTACAAGATCAGGGTGCTGACAGGTTAGCTTCCTCTGAGGTCTCTCTCTCTCCTTGACTTAGAACAATAGATGGCACCTTCTTGTCTCCTCACGTGGGCCCCCACTCTATGCACATACACTTTTGGTATCTCTGTGTATATTCTAATCTCCTCTTCTTATAAGGACACCAGTCAGACTAGGGCCCTCCCTAAAGGACTAATTTTCATTTAATCAGTTATTTAAAGGCCCTATCTTCAAATATAGTTGTATTCTTCAGTACTGGATTAGGGCCTCAGGATTTGAATTTGAGCTAGGGGTGAGGGGACACACATAGTCCAGCCCATAACACTGCCCAGATAAAATCTACAGCATATATTCCAATAAATTTTCTGTGCTGTGTGTTTCTGGGACTCTTCACAACTGAAGAAAATATCCTCCATCCAGAAGGCCAACACCTATTTGGACAAACAAAAGGAATGTCCACAGAGATAAGAGGAACATATAAGAAATAAGAAAAGAAGCCTCTCCTCTTGGTGGGCTCACTTTAGTGCCCCAGCCTCTCTCTTAGGGCCTCACAGTGCTTTCCTGTGGGAGTTTTTTTGTTTTGTTTTTTAGAAAGATTTTTGCTATAAGGCGCATGTGCTTGCTGGAGAGACAGGGAGAGCTAGAGAGACAAAAGGCAAGAAATCACCACCCCGGGGGGATGGTCACACCGCATTCTCCTCTTGGGACTTTGGGCATGCACGCACACATGCCCAACATGAGTTTTAAGCCACGGGGTCTGGAACTCAAACCACAGACAACTACTTGGGAGTCCAGCGACATAACCATTATGCCATCTGCTAGTCCCCCCATGGGAGCTTCAAGTAAACCTCACCAAAGGCTCATCATCTACTTCTAGTGAGAAGTAGCCCATTAGAAGCACGTGACCTCAGATAAAGTTCAAGTAATCACCATCTCCCATGTATAAGAAAATCAGTGACTTAGAGATTCACTGCCTGGGTTAGAAACAGAGGTAAAAATCAGGGAAATTGTTCCTTCCAAAACCAGACAATGCTAATTATTTAAAATTACAGTAATTCACATTTTCAAGTATTTATCTTCTGCAATAGATATAAATTCATGAGCAATCTATCATTAAGTGGAAAAGCCATTATACCAAAGGGTAAACAAATAGTACAGGATCCCATTACTATAGAATATATCAAATACATGAATTAAAAATGTAAACACATTAGGAAATATCTATAAGAATAGATGATTTCCAGTATGAGATTATAGGTAGATTTTGATTCTTTTTCTTTTCATTTTTAATGCTTCCAAATTAAACCTAATTTTCTGCTATTGGTGCACAGGTAAAAATGACAGCCTGTTGTAATGAAAAATCCCCATGGGCAGACCAGAACCCAGAGGGCACAGTCTCAGATCAGAACAAAACCTGGGTAACTAGAAACAAGCTTAATCACCTCGTGCGAGCCATGACAACCAGTCTGATCACATGAACATTTATCATTTCACTGATAGCGAAGACATCTGGCACATCCACAGCTCAAAGGCCAAACAATGATTATGCAGAATCCAATGTAATCCCTCCGACATTCTATACATTTGCCTGATTACTTTACTGTCAGCTTTTACAGAGAGTTCATCTAGAAACCAAGGCAGATACAAACTGGTAAAAAGCATGATCTCCCTCATGTATTGTGTGAGAAAGTAACAGCAAAGGGGATGACCACCCCATCCGGTCCCCTCCCTAATTTATAATTACTTTTCCACATTTCAACCCAACTGTTTCAGCTCAAAGGAAGGAGGGAAATGTCACTTCCGGACAATAGCCGGTGTTGTACTAGATTATTTTCTATTGTCTCTTTCTAAAGACTTAGTGGCGAGGCAGCTGTTTTGTAGGCAGCAGGCCCTCTTATCCCGGTTCCCTAAGGAATCATTTCCTAAAGAGATTAATAACAGAGCCAAGCAGAAGTGGACCTGAAGCCTGCGCTGCTCTCTTAAAGGCAGTCAGCAGCTAGTTCGACGGTTCCACTGGGATCTGGTCTGGCTTCCCAATAGTTATTAGTTGGACAGTATTCAGGAATCACCTGCTCCCAAAGACTGGTGCACACTCTGAACACATCATAAACATCTGCAGGAGACCCTGGTCATGGCTATGCTGAGAAAAAGCTTGGAAGTGCCCAAGGTCAGGGATGGGCTCAAAAAAATTCCCCACAGCCAATTTCATTGGCCATTCCAAGCGGAAAATAGCCCCCAACAAAGGCTATCTGAGCAGAAATATATCCAGGAATTCAGTGACTAAAGTAACAAGAGAGCAAGCAGGGTATTTGTGCTGCCTAACAATAATGAAGTGCTAGTGGGGTTTGAGGAGGGAGACCAGGCCTCCTGTAGCAGCCCCGGGCAGATGACCCACAAAGATGCCTCAGAGAGGACCACTGTGGATATTTCATCCAAATTTTCCCTTCGTCCTTGCCTTTCCCCACATCTCTTCTGCACCGATTCCTTCCTGATTCTTGGCCTGCCAGGTATAGTTTGGACCATGGTCAGAGTCATGCCATCTGGTAACAACTGTCCCTGACCAGCCTAAGACCTTCAACTTTTGTTAGCTGTGAGTCTTTGGTGTCCTGTCTGACATTGGTATACAATTGGAGATTGCACCTATCATCTGAAAACAGAAATTGTTCACCTATACCCCATATATACATACTACCACAGATATGAGATAAATCATGATTATGGAAAAATAAAGGCAGGATTTTAAGTAATAATATACCAATTTGGGCCAGGCAGTGATGCAGAGGATGCAACTGGATCCACCCAGCAAGAACCTAGGTTCATATCCCAGGACTTCCCTAAGCGTGTCAGACATGTGTGCATGTGCGTATGATTGGGTCAACTGGATCATAGCGTGAAGGGCCTATTGGGGGTGTTGTCTCTGTCTCATGGAAGAAATGAATGAAAGGTATTTTAAAAATTATAATAACAACACAGGCTGAGCATGTCCAACCCATAAATACAAAATACAAAATGCTCCAAAGTCCAAAAACATTTTGAACACTGACATGTTGCCACAAGTGGAAAATTCCACACCTGATCTCATGTGCTTGGTCACAGTCAAAATACTGCAATGCAAAAATATTGTAGAACATTACCCTCAGCTATGTGTACAAGGTGTATATAAAACATAAATGAATTTCATGCTTAGATGTGGGTCAAACCCCTAAGATATCTCATTATATATATGCAAATATTCCAAAATTTAAAAAAATCTAAAATATGAAACACTTTTGGTCCCTAGCATTTTTCTGTAAGAGATACTCATGTGTAGTTATTATTATTATTACTTTATAAATTCTCACTACCACCTTGGGATAGCATCCTAAGCTGTGACCCCAAATGGCTCGAAAGACTTGTGATACCACCTGACCTCTTCGCCCTTCATACTGCAGTTTCAGAGGGCTGGTCCCACCTCCTCACTAGATTATGCTTTTCTTTTTCTTTGTCTCCCAAACTGATTTTTCTTAAGAATTATTTTATTTAACCTTATTTATTTGTTTGCTTGTTTTTAATTTGACCAGAGAAGGACAGAGTGAGACAGAGAGGCAGAGAGAGAGAGAGAGTAAGAAAACAAGTTGCCAGGTCCAGGACTTGAATCATGGTGAGTAATGTGGGAGTCCAGGGCCCTTAACCAACATGCCGACTGCTGGCCCCTCTCAAACTGATTTGTTAGTCCTCCTATCAAGGCAACTATATTTATATCAACTATATTTCCCTTTGTACATTTTAAAGGTGGGTTCTTAATAGTTTGGGTTTTTGTTTTCTTTTTTTTTTTTTTTTTTTTGGGGGGTTTTTTCTAATTTGC
>NW_006159742.1:447584-453447 GCF_000334495.1 Tupaia belangeri chinensis | reverse complement strand
CCCCCAGAGAGGATGGCCATACCGTAATTCCTTCTCCTCCATTCTCCTCTGGGGATCTTGGGCAAGCACACACATGTGCCCAGTATGAGTTTAAGCCACTGGGTCTGGGACTCAAACCTTGGTCGACTACATGGGAGTCCAGCAACATAGCCATTATGCCAACTGCTGGTCTCAATAGTTTTTTAATCTCAATTTTAAATAGTGAACAATAATCTCAATTTCTCATGTATCATGTAAGATTTCAAGATAAAACTGAAACGTAATTCTCTAACATGCACCTAACTAAATCAAAACAGCAAGCTATTTATTATATCTACCATTACACCTGTAAAAGAAACAAAACCTGAAAAGCTCTTAGGCAATAGAAATATTTTTCCTTACTATCCTTGCATATTTATTTCCATTCTACTATCCCCACAGAATTTCATCTTAACCTATATACTACATATTACAAAATATATAGTGTATACATACATATATTTTTTTTAGCCAGAGGGCATGTGCATGTGCATGTGCATGAGAGGGACTAAAGGAGAGAAGGAAAAGAGAGATAGAAAGAAAGCAACCCCCATGACGCCTGGTGACACTATAATCCTTTCTTCCTCCATTTCTCTCCTATTGAGATCTTGAGTATGCACACAAGTGCCCAGTGTGTATTCTAAGCTGCCAGGGCAAAGATCTAAACTCTGGCCAGCAGTGTAGATCCGGCTCCCTCTGCACAGAGTTTAACCATTGCCCTATGGGCCATTCCTAAGAAACAGTTTTATATTCTAAAGTTTTAATAATCATTTTATAATATTCTGTAAATTAAGAATACATAATACATATATGTAACTTACTGAAAATGGTTGTATATATATATATATATACACACACATATCTCTTGATCAGGAAGAATTTTGTAAATTTACTTAAAAATATTTTGGTTCAGCCCCATAGTTCAGTGGTTAAAGGTTCTAGATTCCACATGGTCAACCATAGGTCAATTCCTAGCCCTGGTGGCTTGAAAAACATACTTGGTGTCATGCACATACATGGCTAAAATCCCAGCAAGATGATGAAATTGCAGCATGACCATAAACCAATAGTAAAGTGCTTTCTCCCCTTATTCTCTTTCTTTCCCTCTCCATCTCTCTCTGATGAGTGCAAATACCCTCTGGCAATAAAATAAGTTTTAATAAATAAAATAAAAATAAATAAGTATAAATATAACTTAACATCACAGGAACTTTTTTAACTTTGCATACTTAAAAATATAAATGTAAATTTTTAAAGTGGTCATAAGATCTATTATTTTTATATGGGTTAATTCATATTTGTTATACTATAGATAAAGCCATAAATATTACATATACATAATTTATAAATGATTAGTAAGTAAGTTGTTTTAGAAATGTGTCTCTTAATAAGAACATATGAGGTACTTTCTTCCAATTAAATTTTGCATTTGTAGATTAATATTGCTAAAACGAGCATCAATTTCATTCCTATCTGCCCCCCTTCCTTTTTTAATCTAAAAGCTGGAAAAATATGCCCACATAAATAACTACATGGAAATTTAAGTTTGCTACAATAATTTTCCTCAATAGTTTGAATTCCTTCTGGGACATATGCCAAAAAAAATCTGAGAGTGATCTATCATCAAAATGATTTTTAATGATCAACTGACAACTCAATTAAGCCCTCTTGCAATTTTGTAGAAAATAAAGAATTGGATGCCACCTGAACTGCGAAAGTACTTGTTATCCTGTCATTGGAGTCATTAATTTTCATCAACACCAACACCCCTATTTCAATCAGTTCTTTCTTTGGAGCCCGGGTGTTTTTTCTATCCCGGGATCCAAAAGATATCCTCATAAGAATACAGACGCATGGGAGACTGACCTCTCCCCTTGTTGAGTGAGAGAAGGTTTATAATGAACAGATACTCTAGGGAGTAAAAACATGAGTATATATGAAATTGACAACTGGATATAGAAAACCGTAAGTCTGCCCATACCCCTTGCCACCATGGTCTCCTGCCAGAAATGGGAATATCCCTCTCTGAAGTTGTCCACCTGACTCCACGATCCTCTATTTGGTCTTGATTCTAAAGACAACAAACATCAGGCTGGGAGCTTTGCTCTTCCCTCCTCCAGTAATGCAGCTCTGTCTGTTTGACCTCTGATTACACCACCCCATTATTAATAACAATATAGAATAAAAATTGTAATGACCCAATTTCTTGGCATAGAACAATATATTGGGGAAAAAAATCTCATACATGCATTGACTGTATTTGGTTCCTTTAGCATCAAAACAGAAGAACCTGTATTTTTGCATAAACCTGCCAATTACTGTATTTTAATTACAGTCATTTTTATCCCCCAGAGTCTTCTCACCCCCAAGTCCTGCTCAGGAACAATCTGAGAACTGACTCATTACAGTACGCTGTCCCCTGAGTACCAACTTCTTTCAATCAAATGCATGTGCTTTGAGGACACTGTATTCAGACTGAGATGGCACATGAGATAAAAACGAGTCTGGTGGTGGTGGCCGTTTATAATAACAACACTGCACAGAAACTGATCATGTAGGTGTGAGATCCTGGCAGTGATTGTCCTTTCCTGACATACACTGCCCTAAGTTACAGGGATAATGAAATGGGATGAGGGCAGGAGAGGATATAATTCTCCTGCCAACCAACTCCTAATTCTAGTCATCACTATCCAGCAGTCAAGCTCCAGGGTACCCAGTCTCAGCCAGAATAAGTAGCTGAGGAGAGATGTTGGAAGTCTAAGTATTCCTTGAAGAGTGGTATTGTCCTGCTGTTATAGGCATCAATCTAGGCTGAGGAATTTATTAAAAGTTAATGCTCAGCAGGACCAGCAGTTGGAGTAATGGCTATGTCACTGGACTCCCATGTAGTCAACTGCAGTTCAAGCCCCGAACCCGGTGGCTTAAACTCACGGCAGGAACATGTGCATCATGCCCAAGATCCCGAGAGGATAATGCAGGAGAAGGGATTGCGGTGTGGCCATCCCCCCTGGGAGGTGATTTCTCGCTTTTTGTCTCTCTGTCTCTCTCTGTCTTTCTGGTGAGTGCACGCGCTGTATATCAAATGGTGTTCTGGCGAGGTGACGCGGTGTATAGCAAAAACCCTTAAAAAAAAAAAAAAAAAAAAGAGAAGAAAAGAAAATTAATGCTCAGGAATCAGACAGCCCTGGGCTTGAAGTCTACACTCAAAGTTTGACTATACCTGTGTAACCTTGGGCAAGTAACCCTTCTGAACTTTACATCACTCTTCTGAAACACTGGGATAATAATAATAGCATTTACCTCACGAGGTTACTGGGAGGAATAGATCAGCTAATAATGCATTTAAAAAACCACTTAGCCTGGTTACTTGCAAATAAAACTATCTGTTAATTGTAACTGTTGTTGAAATACCTTTACACTGTTGCAAGTCAATTTCTATGAAAATCAATCACAGATGATGACAAATGCAATAATGAAATCCTGATTTTTTCCACAAAATTTAGATTTTTATCAACACAGCGATAGATTTGCTTTAAACAAATTTTAAAAAGATATTTGCTTTAAAAAAAAATGCTGTTCTTTTTCATGATATGCAAGCACACAGGGCAGTCTCTTGAACAAGACTGCATTAGCCCTCATAGGCTTAGCATAAGCTGCGTGTGTGTATGTGTGTGTGTGTGTATGACAGAGAGAGCATGCACATGCATGTATATATACATACACACTAATCCCCTTGTAGTGTCACAGTGACAGTACAATGACTATGGGACTGTGATCAGTACAATAAAAAAGTTAAATTAAGTAGCCAGCAGTAGGATATAGAAGAATCCCCAAATACCTATTGACACCAGTATCACTCTGTCATTCTCTAAGATCTATTCAAGGCTGCTTCTAGTCTCATTGTCTTTCTATTTATAGATGAAATACAATTTCACGTTATAGCTGTGAGTACGCTAAAAGAATTGTAGTGTTCCTGCTTCCAGATGTAAGAAGAAATCTGGCCATATCCCCTATCTAATACTTTCAAAGTGAGGCTTATGGTATGCCTTTTTCTTCTTTTCTTGTTTTTTATTTTTTTGATAGAGAGATTGTTGCTATAGGACAATGCACTCACTAGAGAGACAGAGAAACAGAAAATAAGAAATCACCCCCCAGGGAGGATGTCCATGTGGCAGTCTCTTCTCCATTCTCCTCTCCAGATTCTGGGCATGCATGCACATGGTCCTGGTGTTAGTTTTAAGATGCCAGGTCCAGAACTGGAACCATGGTCAACTACATAAAAATCTAGCAACATAACCATTTTGTCTTCTGCTGGTCCCTGCCTTTTCTTCTTATTTATTTATTTTTTTAATTGCCAGAGGAATTACTCACCAGAGAGAAACAGAGAGAGACAGAGAGAAAACAGCTCCCAGCTGGGTATGGTCATGCTGCAATCCCATGTCTTCCATTTCTCCATCCTGTTGGAACTTGGGGTATATACATATACATGCCCAGTATATTTCTCAAGTTACAGGGCTAGGATTTGAACTGCGGTGAGCTAAGTGGGAATGGGCTCCTTTACCTAATAGGCTACAGGGCCAGCTCCTTATTTAATGGTCTTAAGTCATGTTATAATTTAAATGAATAAAAAACCTTACCAGAAGAGACTCAAGGAAGAGAAAAGAGACTTGAGAAGAGGAATGAAAAGCTGTAAGAGATGAAATTGTCAGTTATAGTACCTCTATTTCCCAGTCAAACCTATTCAAAAGACGCACGTTATAAAACTCTGCACCTCAGGACCAGCAGTTAGCGTAATGGCTATGTTGCTGGACTCCCATGTAGTCAACTGTGGTTCGAGTCCTGGACCCAGTGGCTTAAACTCACACCAGGTGCGTGTGCGTGCGTGCCCAAGATCCCGAGAGGAGAAAGGAGGAGAAGGAATTGTGGCATGGCCATCCCCCCTGGGGGGTGATTTCTCGCTTTCTGTCTCTCTGTCTCTCGCTGTCTTTCTGTCGAGTGCACATACCCTTTAGCAAAAACCTCTTTAAAAAAAAAAAACTCTGCACCTTCTCTGCTTCCTAACCCCATATTTAAGCAGGAACAGAACTATTCCTAGAAAAGAGCAGAGGAGCACTAGGAAAACAACATAACTGAAGGTAAAGTTCCAAATGCATACTAATAAATATTAAGTGCCAGTTTCACAAAGATACTACAAAAACTAAGCTCCAATGACAAGGATATTATTGATAGCAGACTGCCATGTGGAAATTACTAGTTTTCTGTGCTTTTAAAACAGTGAGCCCAAAAAATAAAAATGTGTTTCCTATCCCTCAGCCATCACATTTTTCTTTATTCTGTTCTCATTCCCCCTATGGAAACACAGAAAAAGAGCTCACAAAACATTCAAACATGCACGTGACACAGGCTGCCAAAACATAGAACTTTTGTATAGACCCCAACATACCAACCAATCCATAAGAAATCAGAACAACACCCATTATAAGGGTTACCTGAAAGATGCAGTAACTGCAGAGAGAAAATGAATCTGTGATGATAAAAGGAATGAAAGCTTTTAAAAATAGGGTTTGAGTTTAGCCAACTTATCAAAAGTTACAATAAACAATACTCAAAAAGTTAGGATGATTATTGATTTAATGGAAATAAAGCTGGGGTCTAGCCTGATGGCACAGTTAGTAGCAAACTGAATTGCCGTGCTAGAAGCCACATAGCCGACCACAGGTTCAGATCCCATGGCTGGCCTGAAAACACATCAGGTGTGACCATAGGCATCAAAGATCCTGAAGAGCTGGAGGGCTGGGGAAAGAGAAGGATGGTGTGACGAGACCCTGTCAAAGGAGCTTCTCTT
>NW_006159742.1:410879-447553 GCF_000334495.1 Tupaia belangeri chinensis | reverse complement strand
TCTTTCCCTCTCTATTTCTCTTTTGTGCATGTATACACACATTCTTTCAAGAAGAAAATAAAACAGAAAAGCAAAAAAACAAAACAAACAAACAAACACATAAGGCTGGATTTATAGCCTACTAGTTAAGGAAGCTGGACCCCACATGGCCAACCACACTTAAGTCATTGCCCACAAGGCCAACCATACTAGAATCCTTGTCCCAGGGGCTTGAGAAATATGATGAACAAAAAAATAAACTTAAAAAAAAAAGGAAAGGAAATGGATGAGAGTGACCACAAGAGAAAAACTCCTAAAGAAACTCTATAGAAGCATTACCCTATAGATGTCAAGTAATACAGTATTAATGTATTATTCTTAGGGACTTTCTGCAAAACATGCAGCACAAAGAGATTGTTAAACCTGGATACATGCGCACAAAAACCCGAATGTGAATTAAACATGCCTGGTACTCAATTGCTTCAAGGAGAACGTGCCTGCTTTAAAAGGAAGTTTTTCTACAATTGCTCTGTGATTCTTGACACATAAGGTCACCTCAAAACTTTCTTCCACACTCTCCAGAAATCCAGCTTAATTAGAAATATGAAAATAAAAATGGCAGTCTTGCTGTCAAGATTTAAGTGATTAAGGCAGCTTTATTTAAAACCCTTAAAATTAGGAACAGACCAGTAAAACAGGCAACGCAAAGGTGTGATGAATATTGAATGTAGGCTCTTATCTTTTTAGCATAACCATGTTTCAATTTAGTCTTCATACTATACGAACTTCTGACATGTTGTTAGTAAACTGACAAGTTATCAATCTAGTTTCAAAAGAAGGTGGAGAGGTGGGGAGGGTGGGGAGGGTAACATCAGTTTCCGTTCTACAACAGTAAGTCCAAAGGTCTAAAATAGAACATGACTGGGAAACAAAATTCCAAACTAAAAACTAAAATGTGATAGCTTCAAAGTCAGCCTTAGAGCAGCTGTCAGTACCACGTCAAGCACAGTGCACTGTTCAGAAAACTGACCATCACAGAGAAATGGCATGCACTGAGCATAAGCCTGGGCGGCAACAGAACCCAGACAAGCTGACACATCCCACCCTAAAGATCTCCCTGGCAAACACAAAACCATGCTGGAGAATCCGGCCCTCCAAACCATGCAACCAATATCCAGGGACCAGAGATCCCAGGAAAACACAAGTATAGCATCCTCTTACATACAAAAATACCATTTTCATTCAGCGAACAGCTTTTGAACTCCCAGGCCCACATAATACAATCTAGGATCTGCCTGGCTGATCAGACTGAAATTCTGCTCTTTGAAGCTGGAAAGTAAGTGTGAATTGATCCCATGGAGCCTGTGCCTTCTGCACATCAGTCTGTGGGCATGTAGTAACAGGTACTGGCTTTTCCTGAAAACAACCTGAGAGAAGAACAGTGCCCTTAAGAAAAGCCCAGGCCCTAGAGTCACTTATGAAGCTTCCTGACAGTGTGAGGCACCAACCCAAGTTTGGCACCCTGTTTTTGGGTAGGCGGGGTTCCCACAGTGTCATCTGGCTACTCATGGCTCTGACTGCTTGAGCACCCCAGGAGCAGGGCTTGGGAAAGTGGAATGGGTAATATAATGAAACTCCCAGCTCACCACACTTACCCCTCTAAAAAAGCAGCCTCGTGCTGGTGGGGTAGCAGTTGTTTCCTTTTCTTAAAACTTTAATTATTATTGTTTTATTTGACCAGAGAGAAAGAGACACAGAGAAAGAGAGAAAGGAAAAGTGAGAAAGCAAGCCACCATGTCCAGGACTAGAACAGCAGTCAGCCATGTAGGAGTCCCATGCTCCAACCACCATGCCACTTGCCAGCCCCCAGTGGTTGTTTTCTTGAAGTTGATAAAAATGGCTCAAAATAGCTGCAATTTTAAGACAAAGTATGGAAGACATTTCTAGTAAAAAGAGGAGTACCTGCAAAATGGCTTCCTGAGCATTAACTTTTCTTCTTGATCAAGTGAATTACTAGCAAGACTTAAAAAGCTGAAAAAAAAGAAAACAACCTCGAATGTTGTAGATTTCACTAATCATCACTATAGAGACTAATGTAATTGTGAAGATATTATGCAACGTTGGCCAGGGAGTGAGGAAATAAGCACATTGTTGGGAATATAAAACAGTACACCCTTTGGGGAAGATAATTTGTCACAATCTATAAAAACTAAAGGTACATCCCATTTGACCCAGCAATTCCATATTAAAGACTATATTCTACAGAGAAACTGCCCATGTGTAATTACATGATTGTATGTATTTATATCTAATGTAAATGTAGCATTGTTTAGTATAGTATGATTTTTGGAAACCATACAGAAGACTATTTAAATAAATTATCATATATTCCTACTGTAGAGTAGCATGCAAGTGCTAAAAACAAAGGGTAAGAGGAGGCAGGAACACAGAGCTGAAGTGGCTAGAACAATAGATGTGTTTCTATTTCACAGAATTAAAAAATATATATAAGTATATTTTTTGTATTAATATATTATGTATATACATTTTTTTATGGCCTCTTAAGAACTCTGTGCTGATAGTTCTGCAAAAGACCATGGGGACAGTACCAAGGGCTCACAAAGAATCAACAGAGGGACTCCTCTGGGATAAGAACTTGAGAAATGAGGGCATGGGTCCAGGAATCTATTGACAGAGATAAGGAAAGTAAGAAATCACCGTCCAGGGGACAGGGGTGGCCACACCACAATCCTCACCAAGTCACAAACCATTTTCATCTTTTTTTCTTTTTCTTTAGTTTGCTATACAGCATGTGCACTTACCAGAGACAGAGATAAGGAAAGTAAGAAATCACCGTCCAGGGGACAGGGGTGGCCACACCACAATCCCTTCTCCTACATTTTCCTCTCGTAATTCTCAGCATGCATGCACAGGTACCTAGTGTGATTCCCAAACTGCCTGGTCTGGAACTCGAACCTCACAGCTGTCCATGTGGGGATCTAGCTGCCATAACCTCCATGCCATCTGCTGACCCCCACTTTTGCACTTTTTGAATTTTAGACCATACACTGTCAAGTATAACATCTAAAAGTATGTATTCTGGAGCCTTACTACCTGCATTCAATACCAGTTTTACATACTTGCCCAAGGGCAAGTTACTTCATCTCTGTTCCTCAGTTTCTTGAGCTGAAAAAATGATATTAACAGTACATATCTGCTATGATTTCCATATCTCCCGAAAACTCCTGTGTTGAGATTTGACTGTGATAGAATTAAAAGAATAAAAACTTAATCCAACTATAGTGTTGAAAAGCGAGGCCTTTGAGAGGTAATTAGGACTTAGGCCTTCAGGGTGAGGCAACCATGACTGACTACTGGTAAGTTTATAAGAAGAGGGGATAAGACCAGAAGAGACACATGGACATTGATGCATGCCATTGGGCCCTCCAACACTATAATGGAGCCAGAAGACCCTCACCAGATGAAGACCCTAAACCATGGCCCTCCAAATTCTGAGCTAAATAAACCTCTATTCTCTTAAATTACCAACACTCAGGAACTTTCTGTTCTTAGCAACAGAATGGACTAGCAGTCTATCCATAGAGTTGTTAGAATACAAGTAAAGGGCTTAAGATGGTACCACACACAAAGTAGACCTCAGATCTAAGTGTTACAGTTACTAATTTTTATATATAATTTTTCAAATAAATAAGTTTTTTTAAGAATTTATTCTTAAAAGACAGATTCATAAATCCCATAGGACCAAAAGATAGTGTATTGGTTAAGTCGTTTCACTCCCACATGGTCGACTATAGTTGGAGTCTCAACCCAGTGGCTTGAAACTCACACTAGGCACGTGTGTATACATGACCAAAATCCTGAGAGGAAACTGAAGTCTTGAGAGAGGATTGTGGCATGGCAAGCCCCTCGTGGGTGATTTCTCTTTTTCTGTCTCTGTCTCTCTGGAGGGTGCATGCACCTTATCACAAAAGAAAACTCTAAAAAATACCCAGATAAATAAAATAAAACAGATTTATGATGTGCATACAATGGAACAATCTGTCTATGATATAATGTGTTTTAAAAAGCAAGTTATAAAACATAAATAATATGATGACATTTTTTAAAATCCACATCCAAGCAGGCTGGCCCCATAGCACAGCAGTTAGGCACTATACAGAGAAAGCCAGATCCCACATGGCCAACCAGGGTCTGAATCCCAGCCCTCTGGGGGTGGGGTCTGAATTCCAGCCCCACTGGCTTGGAAAAAAAAAAAAAAAAACACAACAGATAGGCAGACATGCATGTGTTCACGCCTAGGATGGGATGCAGAATTGAAGAAAGAAGGACTACAGCGTGACCAGGGGTCACCAATTGGGGGTGCTTTCTCTCTCTCACATGCAGGTCTGTAAGCCCTCAGGCATAGAATAAAATAATACACACACCAACAGACTAGGAAAGAATTTGAGAGACTCCACCACAAAGCATTAGCAATGATAATTTATAAGAAAGACAATAGGAGAAGGCAGTGAAAGAAGACTTCAGTTTCATACTCCACATTCTTCTATTAGTTCATCAGCAAAGTCATGCTGTATTTTTCTATGTTTTTCTACCAAAAAAAATGCATCATGACTTTCCAGGGGACCCAATATATTGATTGAAGTTTCAACCACAAACTAATAGAAACTATATGTGGACGAGAGAGACAAAATGTAAGTTAACAGAGCACTAAGATTCATATACTAGGAAACTAAGGTCCAGATAAAGCAATAAATAACACTTCTTAAACCCACTGGAGACAGAGAAGCAGCAAGGGGGAACAAAATGTCAGCTTTACGACCAATAAACTCCACATGGAAGGACATGGCTAGGGATATAGACGTTTGGCTTAAGATCAAGGCAGAGCATACAGACTTAGAATATTGCCCATAGAATACAATGAAAACACAATGGTGGCCCTGGAGTTGTGCAATGGCATGGCCACAGGACTATACAATGCCCTTGTTCAAACCAGCAAAGGAAACTTCCCGGGCTCCAGCACAGCTGGCTAGTCCCAGCGGAGCTCTGGCTAGCTGCCAGCTCCCACTTGCTGCCTCTATGAAGTACACAACCTTATCACTGTATACAGGGACAGCTAACCCTTCCCTGTACTAAGTGTAGGTTACAAGCATGCAGGCACTGCCGCCAACCTTACAAATCAAAAGGCTACCTCTCTGCCAAGGGCGATACCTATAGAAAGAGAGACTGAGCCAGTTCAGCCCAGTCCAATCTTCCAAATTCACCAGCCAATTGTCAACTGAGTAAGGAAGTAAGAGAGAGAGGGGCAGAGAAAGGCCACAATTATTTCTTTAACAGAAGATCCTCCACTTGGGAACAGAAGAAAGGGAACTAAGTGTTAACTCTGAATGAAGATACTATCAACATAAGGCATGACCTAGAATTTTATGAAATTGGTTATCAATATAACATGGAAACCAGAAAGGGTGAAAAATTTTCAAACAAAAAATATTGATGGAAAAGACATTCCAGACTCTACTGACTGCCTAAAAGCTGTGTGGCCTTAGTTTTCATGCATTAGCTGGAAACAGCAGGCATGCTCACTGCCTTGTCACCTCATGGAATCATGTCTACCAAGAGTTAAGCCTTGGTTTCTCAGAGAGGATGACATGGGCAGTTCTGTCTCCTGAAGTCCACATATACTCCTATCCAGTAGGGCTTCCCCATCAGTATATTCATCAAAAAGAACATGTTTCCACAAGCAGCTGACAGTGGGTGTGAGGGTAGGTGGTTCAATCAGACTGAGAACTACTGACTTCTATTGGAATAGGGCAATGTGTCAGCTGCAGGTAGCAGAATTATGAGGACGCTGTTTACAGAAATCATCTCTGTGTAGCTCCCAGATACACCATGCACGCCTGTAGGCTTTGTTGTCTTTGCTTATGTCGTTTCTTTATCCAGGAATACCCTCTCCAGTTTCTTTCACTTCCTTAACTCCTGCAATAACCTCGCAGTTCTATTCAGATATCACTTTCTGCAGGACACGCATACCTACCCAAGTGTAAGGGGTCTTTTTTCTGTGCAGACTTGGCACAACCAACCTGCCTCTCCTAGGACCATATTCACTGACTCCTTCTCTGAATTTTCCATGCAGGTGTGAGCTCTTCTAAACTCACTGTTTATCTCTGTGTTCGCAGCACACTGCATGTGCCTAATTCACAGAACTCATTTAATAAAGAGTTGAGTTTCTAAGTTTTCTAAGATGTGAGCATCCTCCACTCTCTAAGGGAGACTCAGCACCTAGCACAGTGCCTGGTACAAGGGAGGAGCTCATAAACCAGTGACTACTGCACAGGTTACCATCACGTGCTAATACAACCAGGCAGGACAGGCTTTCCCAGATGCTCCCCTCCATAAGACTGGGTAACTGTCAGAGAACAGCACTGTCATCTCCCCCTCACTGTCACACAGCTATGCTACACAGGGACACACTAGTAGAGTTCTTACACTAATTCAAACGAATCCAAGATTTAATAATATTCTCTAATTTGTCTTTCATGTTTCACCTTTTTATTTTGGGTGCAAAAATATACAAGCTTACTATCTTTCTTCTGGCTAGTTCCAGGCAGCATTGGGCTGACCCTTCTCGGAAACACCTGGTCTCCTGGAGGGCAGCTAGTGACTCTTTCCTGACGGTGGGTCTCTGTTCTTATAATCAGATGCCTTGGACACTGGCTCTCAGAAGGATGAGCAGGTCCTTCTCAGAGGCCTGGCAAAGTCTTTCTGCTCCTTCACAGTATCTAGCAGTATCACCTGTGTGACCCCTACTCCACCTTACCAGGCCTGCATAGAATCTGGAGAGAAGGGGTTATGAATGTTATCATGACCAATTATTGTAACTGATGCTGACCTCCATCTTGAACTTGAAGTCATCCATAATAACTACTTATGCTTGTAAAGCACTTCATAATTTATATGGCTTCACGAAAATGATGTCACTTGATCACAATAATTATACTGTGGTGAAATGAAGCAGGTTGTATCATCCCTGTTTATGAAGCAGAAACTGAAACTCAGGGAACTTCTCATGAAGACTCAGAAAAACAAAACATGGACACAGGCTATCAAAACAATAAAGAAGGGCCAGTCCCATGGCACAGTAGTTAAGTCCTATGCATTCAGAGACAGATCCCACATGGCTGACTATGGTTTGAATCCCAGCACCAGCAATTTGAAAAACATGCCAGGTGTATGTATTGGTGTGTGCTCTACATCTTAACAATATGGAGAAATGGAAGGAAAAGGATTATAGCCTGATCATGCAACAATAAAAAATAATAATAAAATTTTTAGAAAAGAAAAAGAATTTATAAGACACTAGTAATGTTGAACTACGAGGACCCAGTCCACACAACACTGGAAACCACATAGTTCTGAGAACGCTGCATCAAAGTACAGCTGCTCACTGGTGTTCTCATCTGAAGAGGGTGACCATCCAGCATTTTCTGGTTTGATCCACTATCTGATGTGAGCACACACATGCACAAATCATATGGGAGATGGTCAAAGTTCAGCAGATGAGGAAAATAAAGTACACAGAAGAACAAACTGAGGCAGTCCTTCACGTGAACAGGAAGGCTGGGCAGTACAGGTCGGACGAGTTTTATCTCAGTTACACTGGTCACTCCATTCACTGTGCCTTAACCGTCTCACTATTCAGATAGGAACAGTCCCCTCCGCCTTCCTCCTAAGAGGCTAACAGGGTCAAATAGGACAAGTGAAAAAGCATTCCCAATGATAAAGAGCCCCATACAAATGAAACACGACATTATCATTTACCTCACAAGAAGATGACCATCTAGGCATTCAAGGCAAATTCTGTCTATCAGGGCTAAGGACCAGAAAGGAGTCAGAACATGAGTTGCCATCAGTGAGCTATCTAGGACTTGAAATAAAAGACACACTTAGTCTGACCACAACACTTATGTTACACAACGATGTTATCCATTGTTTAGCTCTCCTTTATATTCCAACAGAGCCATCCCTAAAGAAACAGGTCTCTACTTCCATGCATTCTATTTTCAGTGCAAAGCTGCCTTCCCTAAGTGAAATCCAGCTTTTTTTTTTTTTTTTTTGGGGGGGGGGGAGATTTTTCACTATAGGGCGCGTGCGCTCGCCAGACAGACAGAGAGAGACATAGAGACAGAAAGCGAGAAATCACCCCCCAGGGGGGATGGTCACGCCGCAATCCCTTCTCCTCCATTCTCCTCTCAGGATCTTGGGCACACACGCACACGTGCCCGGCGTGAGTTTTAAGCCACCGGGTCCGGGACGCGAACCGCGGTCGACTACGTGGGAGTCCAGCGACATAGCCATTACGCTAACTGCTGGTTCCCGTGGAATCCAGCTTTTAATAGACTATCTGAGAGATGAAAACTATTGCAAGGTGAGAAGGTCCCTGCATCACTGGCTGTAGCTGAAGGGGAGGAGTCACTTTGGTGGAGGAGCCATCACAATTGCACACTTGGAGCAGGTAGCTCCAACTGCAGCCTCCTGGAGTCACATCCTGCTGGGTTGAAGTCTCAGCCCATAATCCCTTCTGATGAGTCCTGATAAGCTAGACAACTTCACTGGGACATCACTGGAGGTTCTCAACAGGGAGCAGATGGTCAACCCAATGTAAAGGTTTCAAGATCACAGGCTGGGACCAGCAGTTAGCGTAATGGCTATGTCGCTGGACTCCCATGTAGTCGACCGCGGTGCGAGTTCTGGACCCAGCAGCTTAAACTCACGCCGGGCACATGTGTGTGCGTGCCCAAGATCTTGAGAGGAGAATGGAGGAGAAGGGATTGTGGCGTGGCCATCCCCCCCGGCGGGGCGATTTCTCGCTTTCTGTCTCTGTCTTTCTCTGTCTGTCTGGCAAGCGCACGCGCCCTATAGCAAAAAAAAAAAAAAAAAAAACAAAACAAACAAAAAAAAACTCTCCAAAAAATATTTTTAAAAAAAGATCACAGATCACAGGCTGACCAACCAACAGCCATCTCACACTCCACATGCAAGTAGAGCTGCCTGGTCTCCAAAGACAGAACATCTGCTTCAATACTCAATGTGAATTTTGTCCTTGCTTCACTTTACAATAATGGACACCCCACTAATTTCACATGACACCAACACCTCTGCCACAAAAATAAATAAATAAATAAAAATTAAAGAAAAAAAATTCACAACCAACCAAAGCAGGACTGGGAAGACACTACAACCTAGTGGTTAAGGCACTGAGCGTTAGAATCTGACAGCAAATCAGAGCTCCACAGTCAGTAGTTTGGTTATCTTGAGCACATTCTGTAACATTTGTGTGCCTCAGTTTCTCATTTATAAAATGGGGATAAGAATAGTGCCCACATTATGTAGTTGATGTAAACACTGACTGAAATAACACATGCATAATCCTGGGATAGTGCCTGACACACAGCAATAAATCATAAATATTAACTATTATTTTAAAAGCAAGCTACTACAAATAATGGCTTTTATTGTCGTAAAGTACAGTGGCATTAACAATTTGAGATTAAGTTAACAGTAATATGGAAGTAGAAATGTAAATGAAAGAATTGTCCCAATGAGTATAATAAGATACCCACAGAAAAAACTGCGACACTGGACCTAATGTTCAGCAAATATGCCATCACAGTTTTTCATCTTAAAAAAAAAAAAAATTAAAGAGAGGGACCAGAAGTTAGCATAATGGCTATGTCGCTGGACTCCCACGTAGTCGACTGCTGTTTGTGTCCTGGACCCGGTGGCTTAAAACTCACACTGTGCACGTGTGCATGCATGCCCAAGATCCTGAGAGGAGAATGGAGGAGAAGGGATTGTGGCATGGCCATCTTCTCTGTGGGGGGTCGGGGGAGGTATGATTTCCCGCTTTCTGTCTCTCTGTCTCTCTCTGTCTGGCGAGCGCACGTGCCCTATAGCAAAAACCTCTCAAAAAAAAAAAAAATTAAAAGCAGGTCCATTAACAGTGGCACAGTCAGAAACAGGCCGCTCTATAGTGCTGGAAGCCACATGGCTGACGTTGGGTTCAGATCCCCAGTTGACCTGAAACATGCCAGGGGCATGTGTCCAAAATCCTGACTAGTTAGAGGGCTGGAAGAAGGGAATCACAGTGTAAAAAGACCTTGTCAAGGATGACTGCCTGTCTTTCTCTCTTTCACTCTCATGAAAGAAACTTCAAGGAAAAAAAAAAAAAGAAATTTTGAAAACACAAAAAATGTCAGTTCCCTGTTAAGAGTAGCGCAAAAACTGTTTGAAAGGTGACAAAATTTCAGGGCTATATAAAAGAAGTTATTTATAAGGCAAAGGTCACCTAGCAGCTATGTCATGACTATTGGAAATAGATGGTAAAAGGAAGAGAGAAGGGAACCCTAATTAAACACAGAGATCCCCTCTTTGTCCTCCCTAACCATAAACACTTTTTTCAGTAACTTTTTTTTTTTAACTTTAGGTTTTTGTCATAGGGCACATATACTGACCAGAGAGAAACAGTGAGAGATAATGTGTAATCTCTTCTTCTCCATCCTCCTCTCGGGATTTGGGGCACACATGCCCAAATGATTTTCAAGTCACTGGGTCCAGGACTCAAACCATAGTCTACCATGTGGGAGACCCTATGCCTTAACTACCATGCCGTCTACTGACCCCTTGTTTGTCCTTTTTATAAAGCAGTTAATACTGATATCTAATGAGAGAAAAAAGGCAGAGATATTTTCAAAAGCCAAAAGTGAAGTAGACTATCATCTGTCATGGACCTTTTTCTTTTAAATTCTGCTTTAAATGTACAATTGCCCAACTAAATTTTAAGTATGCCAAAACACTAAGAAATTACAAAACTTAATACTAAAATAATTCATGTGTTACAACCATAATTATTTCTATAGCTAGAAAATTATCATCCTACTAAGAAAATCCTGGCAAATTGCTTAAAACATTTCCCTTCTGAGTGAATCTCAGGAGGTAAAAAATTAAATCCGGAGTTCAGTCCTTTTGATGTCCCCATGCCTGAAAAAGACTTTATCTCTATCAATTACCTGGATGCAAATAATTTTTAATTTCTTTGCACAACAGCCATATTTCTTTAGCATATGAGGTTTTCTTCTCTTTTCATTTTCATTTTCACAGCTATTTCTGTAGAATAGAAATGAAGGAACTCCTTCTTCCTCTGTTTCTGTGCCCACTGCCTTTTCTAGGCCTTTGTCTGATCTACTCCAGATCTGGAACTATAGCTGAAAAGGAAGTGGTACGAGAAAGTGGAGAAAGGAGAGTTAATTTTGCTCTCAGAAGCCACCATTTCTCAGGTGGAAAATAAGAATGTCATGCCATGATGACATTTTGCCTTGTGTCACTATGATTAATAGTCCTAATTTTTTCCAATTAGGGGGAGTAAACGCAACCAGCCCATGGAATCTGACCAATCTTGCACAGTATGGTCTGTGAGTGCTATCATTTGGATGTGAAATGAGATTTAAGAGGATTCTTTTCCTTTTGACAGCTACCTAAAATATCATACTTTTTTTCACAATGAAAAATAAAAAGAAGTCTTTCAGAAATTTCCAAATCTGAGCCCTTTAACCAGTATTTTTTCCTTTGAATTGATACAAGTATGGCTCAAAAATAAAGTATAGGGGTTAGTTGATTCATTTGAATAAGATAATAACTCAGGCAATGCCTTATTAGGGATAGAAGACTTAGGAAAATAGAGTGATTTTATGTTATATGTATCAGATACTTAGACGAAATTCACAGAACCAAACCCTACAGAGTTTAAGGTAACAAACAGAGTTGCAAATGTAAATTGTCTGGTAAAAGAACCCAGAATAAAGTCAGTATTTTAGACACTTCACCTTCAGTCCTCTAACCCAAACTAAAATATTTCAGATAATTCTACTAACATCTAATCAGATTATCCAAGGAAATCTGTAACTTACGATGAATTTTATAATTTCAAGGAAATTTGAACATCACCTCATCCAACTCTCTCATTTTATAGCTGTGGCCCTAAGGAGATGAATATTTTACCCAATTTGATACGATTACGAAAGAACCAAAATTAGTCTCCTGGGCTCTTATTTTCTAAGATAACTCTTGTTAACCCTTTTGAAACATTTATTTAATAGCATCATTACTTAATAGAATGAGTAGCTAGCATGTCTGGAAGAATCCACATGTGAATAAAGCTATAATAATCCACATGTGAATTATTCAACTTTATTCAACAGTGCCACATGGTATATGTGTCTGAAGAAATGTAATAATTCCATGACAATTCATACCTTCAAAACAAGAAGCTCTCTTGACCAACACTCAAAGCAGAAAGATGTCAACTCATCAGGAGATCCAGACAGTAACTTTAATGCCATTGTAACCAAATTTATCTGCAATGCTACTGTCTCATTTCCAGATATCCTGCCAAGCCAGTGGTTTTCAAACTTGGATTTTTCACAGTAGTTTCTTTGTTTGTTTTTTGGATAAACTTTCATACAGAATTTCAACAAGTAAAGCCAATAGGATAGCATTTTATCCTAACAAATTTAGTTTAGCTTTTGTAAAGCGAATATATCAGAATTTTTCTTCAACAGAACTTTACATTCTATCAGCCACTCCCCCACTTACAGTCTCTGGTACCTATATTCATCCTCTCTACTATCATATCTTTGGATCTTTTGATTTCTGCCATAGACTGCAGACATCTGGTACATGTTGAGTGGGGCTATACAGTGTGCATCTTTTAAAGTCTGGCTCACTTCGTTCAACATAAAGTCTTCTATATTCATCCTCTTTTTTTTTTTTTTTTGGAGAGGTTTTTCTCTTTCTGGAAAAAAAAAGTGACAGGAAACTTGTATTGCAAAGTAGTATCACTAAAAGCTTGGTAAAGCACCCCAAACTAGACGGAGGCATTAGAAATGCCTAAGACACAATATTAGCCAAAGATTTTCTGTAGTTGACCATTACATGGTGGCCAAAGCATCTGCCAGACAGACGTGCCTGAGCACATCTGGCATTTAAATGGAGTCCAGCAGTCACATGCTGTCATAGACACTTCACTTGTAAATACTCTTCTAAAACTTTAGAACTGCATACACTGACTCATTGACTCAAAAATTCATTTCATATTTTTTATTATAAATTATAATTTAGGGGAATGGCAGGTGGTATGGTGATTGGGGTGCTGGACTCCCACATAACTGACTGAGGTACGAGTCCTGGACCTGGTGGCTTGCTTTTTCGCTTTCTCTCTCTCTCTGATCAAATGAACTAATAATAGTAGTAGTAAATAAAAATAAATAAATAATTCATTTTTAAAAATTATAATTTAGGCTGTAGCAAGTATTATTCTAAGAGCAGAGGATACCAAAACAATCTAGTCCTGGCTTCATGAAGTTTGGTAGTTAACAATAGATATCTTCATAAAATTACACTCATAGCCTTTTATTCTCGTCTAGATTTTTTTAATGGTAATTTTATAGGGTTGTAGAATGAAGAGAACCACGATATATGTATTAGATTTTAGAAAGCTATTTTTATGTACTTTTGACAGAGTCTATCATTTCTCTGACAAATAACTGCCTTGGGATATGGGGGGCAGGGCCTGCCCCAGTCAGGCTACTCTCATCTACTCTCAGAAAACCTGGTTCATACATTCTGGACAACACAAAGGATTTAGGATTTACTCCTTCATCCGTGGAGCCTATCTACTCATGATTCAACATTTAACTGAACCTGCTCCAGGACAGCTCTGCATTGCGCTCTAGGGAAATCAAGGCTGAATGAAACAGCATCCCCTGCCTCCAGGCTTCCCTAGACTGTAGCAAAAGTAGGTGGTTTTAAAACAGCGGTTGCAGGAGACCTGAGAGAGGCAGCCGCAGAGCTCAGATGTGGAATGGAGGAGCGCAGTTTTCATCTCTACAAGGAGTAGTCAGAAGCAGAAACTCCTATAGAAGAGACGTAGCCATAGGTTTCCAGGTAAAGAGGGGAGGGGTAGGCATGAGAGTCAGCCCAGGCAGAATTCCATCATGCAGAAGCAACGGTCTTGAGACTGTGTGGCACCTCTGAGAACCTACAAGTGGCTCCCTAGGATGGTAGAGAAGGTGCTAGGGGAAGAATTGCTGATACAGGATGGGATGACAGACAGTGACCAACTTATAAAGGCTCCTGTGTGCAAGGAAATAACTCAGGACTCTATCCTGACTGGAAAAAAAAAAAAAGAAAGAAAGAAAAAGAAATGCTTTATTGTTATTTTTCCAGGTGAACCATATCAATAAATTTGCTTTGCAATGTCTCTTGTGACTTAGAGGGTGGAGATGGCAGGAAGGAGATCATGAGGAAACTACAATAGCCATTCAGACGAGAGAGGGAAAGGCACTCATTCTGCACTGCGGGAGCACATCCTCTCCCTGGCCAGGCAGAAAGAGGCTGCTCTGAGCAAGGAGGGAGCAGAGAGAACAGGGGCTTCCTACATAGATCCACAGCCTCAGAGTGGGGCTTCATAGTAGCTCCTCCAGTCAACGCTGATCCTCCCTCACTTGCAGTCACCCTTGTCACTACAGCCTGGTCCCCCTTCTCCCACCATCTGTTCCTGGACAGACCTGGCTAAGTCGTCTTCGCTCACAGATGTGCTCACAAAGAATTGCTGATACAGGATGGGATGACAGACAGTGACCAACTTATAAAGGCTCCTGTGGGCAAGGAAATAACTCAGGACTGTATCCTGACTGGAAAGAAAAAAAAAAAAAGAAAGAAAGAAAAAGAAATGCTTTATTGTTATTTTTCCAGGTGAACCATATCAATAAATTTGCTTTGCAATGTCTCTTGTGACTTAGAGGGTGGAGATGGCAGGAAGGAGATCATGAGGAAACTACAATAGCCATTCAGACGAGAGAGGGAAAGGCACTCATTCTGCACTGCGGGAGCACATCCTCTCCCTGGCCAGGCAGAAAGAGGCTGCTCTGAGCAAGGAGGGAGCAGAGAGAACAGGGGCTTCCTACATAGATCCACAGCCTCAGAGTGGGGCTTCATAGTAGCTCCTCCAGTCAACGCTGATCCTCCCTCACTTGCAGTCACACTTGTCACTACAGCCTGGTCCCCCTTCTCCCACCATCTGTTCCTGGACAGACCTGGCTAAGTCGTCTTCGCTCACAGATGTGCTCACATTTCCCTCAGGTCACTCAGTGCTATTTGGACCTTGCTTATCTTTCCACATGTTCCCCACCCCCACCCCAGCACTCACTCCTGACCCACCTAGTGGCCCCTCTGTTACCATGCACTAGCAGTTTGCACACTGACCACGACCATGACTCCCACAAACTAATTCAAGAGTGTAAACACTAGGCGGAAACTTGTGACGTGGTTTCACATATACTAGTGTTAATACCAGCATCTTATTTTAAAAAGTAAAGTGTGGTGAGCAATTTGTTCACCACTGCCCACAGAACTCCAAACCTGGGGTAAGCCTCCAGATTCTTGTGTGTGATACTGTGAAAGGAGCACACAGGCTTCAGACTAGGACAGACAAGTGTCTAAATCTCAGCCTTTCATGGCTGGGTCCCCACCAACAAATCAATCATCCTCTTTAGGTTTGCTGTAAGGCCTGAGTATGTTTGCCTGGCCAATTAACACAGGCCCAGACCCTGGTAAGCACTTATCTTAGTTTTTCTTCTGCCTGCCCACTCCTAGCCTTCTAGAATTTAAAATGGGGATCCCCAGGCCCTGGGTCACAGACCAGTATTGGTAATACAGGCTTAAGCTCCACCTCCTATCAGATCAGCGGTGGCACTGGATTCTCATAGAAGCCCCCAGATGGGACCACCTAGTTGCAGGAAAACAAGCTCAAGGCTCCCACTGATTTTGCATTGTGGTGAGTTGTATAATTGCTTCATTATATATTACAATGTAATCATAACAGAAACAAAGCACACAATAAATGTAATATGCTTGAATCATCCCAATTCCACCCACTCATTGTCTGTGGTAAAATCTTCACCCACAAAATTGGTCCCTGGTGCAAAAAAGGTTGGAGATGACTGATTTAAACATATACTTTGCCTTTTATTTATTGCTCCAAATACCTCTTGAAGTAGAATAATCAATACTGAATCCATCTTTCTTCCTCTGGCAGGTCTTAAAAGAAAACCACACATACAAAAAAAAAAGGCAAACCAAGGCTGGCCTCATGGCCTAGTGGTTAAAGAAGCCAGATCCCACATGGGTGACCACAGCTTGAATCTCAGCTCTGAAGCCCTGAAGCCTTGAAAAGCACGACAGCTACATGAGACTTTGGCCCACAATCCCAACAGAATGGAGAAATGGAAGAAAAGGGATTATGGTGTAACTATGCCCAACTAGGGGATGCTTTCTCCCTCGCCCTCTCCCTAGGGTGCACACGCACCCTGTGGCACTTTTGTTTTTTTAACTAAAAGAAAACAAGTCAAACCATTGATCGAGATACCTATCAGTGATCAACTGATAGGAATGGGGTGGGGGGGCGGGGTATCGGGGAGGTTGAAATTATGCAGAAGGAAGACGAAGAAGGCTTTCCAGCTATTTAAAGTGTGACCCCACCACTCAGGTGTTTATGTTGGACGAGCTCAGCAGCTGGTGACTCACTCCTCTGGGAGTATCTCAGTATGAAACTTCTATTCTTTCGCACAAGTTCACAGTTTTCCAGGATGTGAGACACTCCCTCCTCAGGCCTGTTTCCTAGGGCATACAAGTGAATAATATTGCCACCCTAAGTCCTTACCTTCATTTTCAAGCTTGAGGAAGAAATATCTGTCTTAAGCATCACAATGAATTTCTCTATGATACATTAATACAATGTCTAAGTGAGTTTTAAAAATAAAAATGAAGATAATACCTGCCTTGAAGAAATGTGCAAATTAAATGAGATAAAACTATGTACCATTTCTAGTTCCTTTACATGTCCAGAGATCCTGTTCTATATCACTTTTGAGTACTCATCAAGCTAGCACAATGTACTATATATAATAGGTATATCCCGTAAATTACCATTCAACACCAGTTTCTCCATTAATTTGTCATAGGCTATATCTTTATATTTGTCACCAAAGTAAAAATAGGCAGCAAGTAAACTTAATAAAAAATGAAAAATTTTTTTTTTCCAAAATAACTTCAATCTCTTCAGGGACTTGGCATTTAATACCCAGGCCTCTCAAAAATAACATGCACTTGATATGATACCCTAAATCAAATTTTTATATAATAAAACTTTATTTACCTTTTCTAAATATTAACCTTCATAGTTACCCTGTCATTCCAGGTTTTTACAGGAAATTGCAGCATGGAGAAATAATGCATCTGAAGATCCTATTTCTGTTGGTTGCTGCGAAGGCACCCAAAGTGATACAATTCAAAACAGTGTGAGCAACTTTGCAAAAACATATATGCCTGGAGTTATTAGCTGATAACCACCACCAAAGAATTTGTCTCTATAGTCTGTGCTTCCACAGTGGGCCTGTGGGGCTAGCTCTCAGACCACAGAAAGGGATGCACTGATTACATTGATTAGACTGAGGTCAAAGAATATGCTTCTATCAGTATTTTCTCTTTACCTTCAGTGACTAAAATCACTCTATCCCATTATCTTAGTCTGCTAAGGCTGCTGCAGGTTTAATAATACTTAACTCAAAATGCTTGGAACCAAAAGCATTTCAGATTTTAGATATTTTTCAGATATTTGCATGTGCATAATAAGATCTCTTGGAGACAGGACCTAAGTCTAAACAGGAAATTCATTTATATTTCATATACACAGAGACTGAAGATAATTTTATATAATTTTGTACTGTAGTGTTTTGACTGTGACCCATCACATGAGGTCAACTGTGGAATTTTTCCATTTGTAGAATCATGTTGGCACTCAGAAAGTTTCAGGTTTTGGACTATTTCAGATGTTGTATACGGGGATTAGGGATGTTCAATCTATATGACAAAGTACTACAGAGTGGGTGGCTTAACAAACAGAAATTTATTTCTCACAGACTTTGTCTGTTTTTACTTTATCATCATAGAACACATGCATGTGCACATGAGAGTGGGAGACAGAGATAGTAAGATAAGCACCCTCTACAGGGCCTGATCATACTATGATCCCCTTCCTCCATTCCTCCATTCCATTGGATCTTAGGCACTCATACATGTGACTGACCAGGCAATGGATCTGAACCATGGTTGTCATGTGAGATCTGGCTTCTCATATTACCACTGTGCCATGAAGCCAGTCCTATTTTATCAAAGTTCTGGAGGCTGGAATTCCCAGATCAAGGTCTGGCAGATTCATTGCTGGTGAAAGATCTCTTTCTGGCTTTCAGATTGCCACCTTCTTGCTGTGTTCTCACATGGACTTTCCTCAATACTACACAAGGAGAGAGTGAGCGAGCTCTCTAGTGTCTCTTCTTACAAAGACACTACCTATCATATCAGGGCCCCATGACTTCATTTATTCTTAACTATGTATTGATAGGTCCTTTACTCCAAATACAAAAACACTGGGGGTTAGGGTTCAATATGTGAACTTCATGAATATATAGACTGGACGCATTCAACTGAATGCTCAGTAAATAACATCCATGAAGAAACAATTATTCCCCACAAATGCTAAATAAAATCTCTTCAAGTTGTTGATTCCCCATATTGAAATTATTCTACTCCATAAATTATCTCAGGGTACAGTCTCACAGGACAGTTCACAGAACAATGGAAAGTGAGCAATGAGACCAACATCTGTCTTGAGAACAGCATTCTTATCATTGGTGAATGTATTTGAAGTTCTTCTCTAAGAGAGATTAGGGCTCTTTTTCAAAATCACATATCCAAGGCTATCAAAAAGTACAGCTTTACTGTGGCTTCTGACGAGTGAAGAGGACAACAACATCACCCGTAATCCAACCGGTATAGCAAGAAAAGCCACTTTAAACCTTTGAAACAAGGTACTTTCTGGACATAAATGACAAAATTCAAGCCTTCTAGACTTCTACAACTCTAACTTCTACGCTGAGAAGACTATATAGAAATGCTGCTTAGTTGATGAGAAAAGTTTATGTACCTTTTACTGATTATAAAAGCGCATCTTAATTTTGAAAATTATGCAAAAGTAGAAAGTACTCCCAAAATAGTTACTTTGTTAATTATAACAACTCTTTGTAACAACACCACATCACATCATTTTGTTTCTAATTCTTCATTTCTCATAATTATTCCCATTTTGAAATTCATTACAATAATTTTTATAAAGTGTATTAACTATACATAATGGTTTCCCTTCTAATTTTAGGCCAACATCATAAATAATTGGTCTTCTAAATTAATTTCTATACACTACAGATTAGAATATTAAAAGAAAATTTGAGTAAAATTAACACAAATATAGTTCTAAGAAAACAAATTAGGAAAAGAGCAAATATTTACTGTGTGTGTAATTTTGTAAGAACCTGCCTACCCTATTATTAATATTTTTCACCCAGGGACCAGCAGCTGGCATAAGGGCTATGTCACTGGACTCCCATGTGATTGACCATGGTTCAAGTCCTGGACCCGGTGGCTTAAACTCACACCGGTGCGTGTGCATGCGTGCCCAAGATCCCAAGAGGTGAATGGAGAAGAAGGGATTGTGGCATGGCCATTTACCCTGGGCCACCACCCCTGCTTTCTCACTTTCTGTCTCTCTGTCTCTCTCTGTCCTTCTGGTGAGCACATGCCCCTATAGCAAAAACCTCTCCAAATATATACATTTTTTTTCCTACCCAGACTTCTGGAGAAAATTGCAGAGATTTCTTCTCATTTTATTCTTCACAGAATTCCCTGTTCACATGTTGGGTTTTCTGTTTCTTTGAGAGTCTGGCTAAAATTCTGAGCCCAGAATCAAGGAGGCTACACATGCTCTTCAACCTATGCCAGACCAGACTTTTACCATTTTGGAGGGAAAAAAAGGACATAGACTCAAATCTCTACAGTCCTGCTTAAAGATTTCAGGGAGACATCTTTAGATTAATGACCAATGACTACTCATAAAACTGGACAATACATTGCCTGGTTTATGAAAACAGTTCACATCTTATGAGAGTGGTCCCAATTGAATTCACCCAGGAAAGTTTTCAAATTTCATATCCAGAAGGGTTCCTATCAGTAATCCTCCCATGAGCCGTCTCTTCTCAGCATACCCACAGAGGACGTGAATGGGGGTGGAGAACAAACCTTTGTGTCAGTTGTTTTCCAAAAGTTCCCATGTAAATGTCATGCTCTTCCCTCTCCATCAATTGAGAAGCAGGCCTGTTTCAGTTCATTACTAACTAACAGATGCTTGTTTTCAGATTCAGTAGCTTTCCCTCTTCAAATATGATCACTAATATAATCTGGGTCTTGAACCTCTCTATGTAATGATAAGGACAGGCTTAAAAATAAAAATGTTGAGGGGCCAGCATGAGACATTCTGGTTAAGGAGCTGGACTCTCACAGGCTGATTATAGTTCAATTATAACAACTGGTTGTTCGAGTTCCGAAACTGGCAGCTTACTTTCTCACTTCTTTCTCACTCACTCATTCACTCTCGTTTTTTTCTCTCATGCCTGTATCAAACTAATAAATAATGATGATAAATAAAATCAAATAAATCATTTTTAAAAATAATTTTAAAAATTAAATAAGTAAATAAATAAAGATGTTGGGTTCAATCCCACTTTCAGATCTTTGTTCAAAGGCTATCTGATGTTCACAGCTCCAAGGAAAGCTCCCAGTTACATTGTCAAGTAGCCTGGAGTATGGTTTGCTGACAGTTCAGATTAGATCATGTCTTAACCCACAGCTTCTTTCTCTGACACCAATAGACTGCAAGAGAAACTACTACATCAAGTAGGCTGGTTACGGCAGCACTTCAAGGATGCACACAAAGTCACTTTTCTTATGAAGAGGAGCCTCCATAAATTCCTTTTCACACACTCGCCCACCTTCCTGTCCATTTTTTCTGAAAGCAATCATCTCTCAGTGGAAGTAAAAGATGGGGAGAAAAAGAAGAACCATAGAAGCCTCAGAAAGTAAAGAGCATGCTCCAAATAGGATGTACTGACCCAGTCTCTCCACTGGTGACAGACAGTGGATAAGGAGCAATGAGTCTTCCTACCATCTTTCTAGTCATTGAGACCATTAAGATCAATCAACCTGCTTAATAAGCGAAAGCAGAGAGAAGTCACCAACTGGTTTTCTTTCTTTTCTTCCGCTACACTGAGGTATAGTTGGCAAATAAAAATCATTTATATTTAATGGACCCAATGAGGTGTTCTGGTATATGTATACATTGTGAAATGATTAATCAAGCTAATTAACATAGCCATCACCTCCCATATTTATTTACCTTTTTCTCCTCTGTGGTTAAAACACTTAAGACCTATTCTGTTAGCAAACTTCAAGTATAAAATATATTGCTATACTACCAATGAGTTCTTAATCTAGTTCCACTTGCCTTGGGAAAATTCTTGGCAAATTTTGGCAAGAGATTTTCTATCATACTTAATTTTTAATATTGTTAACATGTACCTCTTTCTGTGCATTCATTGGTATTTCAGTGGTTACTTTTAAGAGGCTACATTAGGGAAAGGGGACCTACTGCCATCATAAACAAAATTTCTTATTTTAAATCATGTGTTTCAAGAGTATCCTAGTCTAACTTTAAAAATTCTAAGTTTGACCTTGTAGTTCCTAAGAACTATTGTGTATTTACCATACACACATACAAACACATACAGAGAAAATGCCTGTATCACAAATCTATTGCTTTGGATATTTGTGCATTTTCTCATTTTTGACTGTGTGTATATACTCATATGCTCCTTGAGAAATTTATAAATCTTATTTATTGAAATATTATTTGTGCATTCTGTTTTTCAACATCCTTTTCGGGAAATCTCACAAATGTGCACGATCTGGCATGAAATATTTGTTTGCGAGAGAACTGTCACAGAAATAGAAATAACTCATGCCTTAGCCAGGCCGTGCACTAGTAGCAAGAAGAAAAGACCATAAAATTTAGTTTAGTACCAACTCTACATGGATAGCTAATATGTCTTATGCAGGAGTTTTCTGCACCCAAATTAATAAAATGCCTCAAGGTGACTGCTCTTTGGAAATTTCAACCTGTTACTTTAAAATTTAGAATGGGCAAGCCGATGACATAATCAAAGTCAAAACAATTAACAAAGTCTCACCTAGGTACATTACTCAGTCATCACACATAAAGCTCTTCAGCCCAGAGCCCTTCTCCCTTTGCTCCAGACCTTCTCCCTACTAGACACTGCCACGTGAATGTTTTACATGCATCTCAAACTAAAGGTTTTATTCAAACTTTTAATCTGACACCATAAACATGCTCTGCCTCTAAAAAAAACTGGGGAAGAGGAGAGGTCTTTTGTTGAATGGCATCTGTATTCACCCAGTCCACCAAGCTGGCCACTAAGAACACTATTAGTGTGGGCTGCATGCTTGTGTCATCCCCAAAACTCACATGCTGAAATCCTAATCCTCAAAGTGATGGCACTTGGAGATTGAGCCTCTGTGAGACAATTAGCTTATAAGGATGAAGCGTTCATGATGGAATTAGTGTCTAATAAAAAGAGCTAAGAGAGAGCTTGTTTCCTCTCCTCACCTCACCCATGCTCACTCTGTGAGGATACAGCCAAGAAATGTCCATCTCCAAGACAGGAAAAGCGCCCTCACCAGGAACTGAATCACCCAGTACCTCCATCTTGGACTTCCTGCCCTCTAAGATTGTGAGAAAAAAAATTTTGTTGTTGAAGCTATCTAGTCTCTGGTATTTTAAAGAGTAGCCTGAGCTAAATAAGACAACATCCTAAATGGCTTCCTTTCCGTAACTCCTCACATTCAATTACCAGGCTATGCTGTTTCCATTTCCTAAATCTCTCTTAGATCCATCCACATTTTATCATGCCAGGATGGCTAACTTGATTCAAGTACTCACCTCTCACCACAGTTACTGCAATAACTCTCTTGACTCATTTGTTTTTCAATTTTAAATATCTTTATTTACATTCATTGACTGTACATCATTACAGTACACAAAAATGAGATTTTCCATCCAGAATACCCTGTGTATTGGTACAATCAAGGATGTTAACATACGTGCTATCATCAACAAATAATTTCCCATTTCCTGTTTCTTACATATTTTGCCTCTTTATTTTTCCTTCCTTGACACCCCACCTCTCACCTCTTGACTCACTTTTATGCTACATGGTCTCTATCAAAATCAACATATGTGTGTTTAAAGTTTGATACTGTTCAAGTTTCCAACCCAAAAAAATTCTTTTAGAAAGAATTTGCTGGTAATCTCCATATTCTAAGAAAAGAACTATTTGCATCCATGACTAATGGCATCTTCTCTACATGCTACACATTTTACACAGTATCAATTACTGCTAATATTTAATTTGATTTCTTATGTCACTTAACACTAGATATCTGCAGTATTTTTTATGAAATTATCCCATTCCATGGTCCATATGGTATACCAATGTACTCATAACCAAAACTGATTAAACTACTGTAAGGTCATTTACGTTGTTTCACAAACAACATGCAAGAGAAAACTCTGTGCATAAAGTGTTTGGTTCCCATGGATTTTTTTTTTTCATGTAAACTTTGAGTTGTGGGATTACTGACTGAAACTTCTGCTTACACCTATTATATTAGTATATCATTAAATGTGGAGTAATAACTAATAGAACAGGTTCTCTGGAAAACTCAATTCCAATCCTACCTCCACCGTTTCCTGTGTGACTTTAGACAAATTACTTAACCCCTCTATAAGTTAGTCCTGTTAAATATTAATGATAACTGACTCTTCACTAGTGGAGTGTTTTGAGAATTGAATGACAATGTAAGACAAGGTCTTAGAATTGTAATAGGCAGGCCTTTACAAAGGAAGCCATTTAGGATGGCCAGCAGGTGGCGCAGTGCTTAAGGTGCTGGATTTCCACATGGCTGATCACAGTTTGAATCCCAGACCCAGCAACTTGTTTTCTCACTTTTCCTTTCTCTCTCTCTCTCGTCAAAATAAAAATAATAACAAATAAAATAAAAAATAAATAATTCTTTAAAAATATTTTTAGAATTGTAGTTGGCATAAAGCAAGTGTTCCATAAACAGTATTTTAAATAGCTATTTCATATATTATCTAAAATATTTGTGCATATATATGCATATACTTATAAGTAGGTCATATTCACTGTCCATACAATCGCAGGATATTACATTATCAGGTTTACTACAATTGTCATTACTAAAATGCATTAATGCTTTCTTGATGATTTTTATTTATTTACTAGTTATCCAATTGCATCTTTTTTTTTTTTTTTTTTGGAGAGGTTTTCGCTATAGGGCGCGTGCACTTGCCAGACAGACAGAGAGAGACATAGAGACAGAAAGTGAGAAATCACCCCCCAGGGGGGATGGTCATGCCATAATCCCTTCTCCTCCATTCTCCTCTCTGGATCTTGGGCACGCACATACACGCGCCCAGTGTGAATTTTAAGCCACCGGGTCCGGGACGCGAACCATGGTCGACTACGTGGGAGTCCAGCGACATAACCATTACGCTAACTGCTGGTTCCCTCCAATTGCATCTTAACATATCTTTTTTTAAAAAAATGCCAGAGAACACAACTGTTTTTCCTTTAAATAAGTTTTAACTGCTTAAATGAAGAGAGGCTTGGGGAGAGTTACTTCTTTATCCTTTTGACATACTTTAGCCAAATCAGGTTAATAGCTGAGTTTTTTACTTTTATGTTTGTTTTCAATTTTTGCTATAGATCATATGTGCTCACCAGAGAGAGACAGGGAAAGTGAGAAATCACCCCTAGGCGGGATGGCTACACCATAATCCCTTCTCCTCCATTATTCTCTCACGATTTTGAGTAAACATGCACAGGCACCTGGTGATTTTCAAGCTACCAGGTCTGGACTCTAACTATGGTCTACCATGTGAGACTCCAGTACCTTAACCACTACACCACCTGCTGGCCTCTGTTTTTTATTTTTATTATTTTTTAAACTATTTTTATTTCACTTTATTTATTTATTTTAATTTGACCACAGAGGGACAGAGAGAGAGAGAGAAAGAAAGTGAGACAGCAAGCCACCAGGTCTGGGACTCAAACTGCAGTCAGCCATGCGGGAGTCCAGCACCCTTAACCACCATGCCATCTGCCGGCCACAATCTTTATTATTATTATTTTTAAGACAGAGTCTCACTGTCATTATCCTGATGCTTCAGCCTCCCAGGTAGGACTACAGGCACACGCCACCAAGCCTGGCCCTGTTTTAGACATGGTCTTGCTAAGTTGCCCAGGCCGGCCTTAGGCTTGTAATCCTCCTACATCAGCCACGTAAGCCTCTGGGATCACAGGTTCATGGGCCTCCTGTGTGGTCCTGATCTGCAGAGTACAGCATCTTAGCAGAACACACTACTGCAACCAGGACTACAAGTTCAGTTCTTTAAGAGAACAAGTAAGTTATGTAAGTTGCTTTGTTCCTTCTAATAATGATCAGTAACATAAAAATGTACAAAAGAACAGTGGAGAGTAATCCTACAATTGACAATATACCTCAATAGACTCATTATATTTAGTCTTTGCTATAATGGCCAGAGAACACTGGCAAAGACAATGATACAGAAAAGTCCAGAATTGGTTATCATGTAGTTGATCCTGACCCTTGTCAAAAAGATCCTTGTAGGAAGACACACATAAACTTAAGAGGAAATTTAAACAATGTACCTGATGGCTTTGAACACTTGTTCCATATTTAATAAGAAATAATATATTTTTTAAAAGACTTTGACATTGAAGGAAAAAAACTATGATAATTAAATTCTAAGTCAAAATAAACACAAATATCTGTTAAAAAACCAAACTCTGTCAATGTCATGAAATAAACTTAACAGAAACCTGACGAATCTGACACTTTATCCTTCATGTATCACATATGTGGTATTTGGGGAAGCATTGTTTAAACTGTGGGTCCAGACCCATTAAAAAGTCATTAAGTCAAGTTAGTGACCAACATTTCTTTTTTTAAGACCTAGGGGTATGTGTGTACAGAAGCACATCTGAGAAGGAGGCAGGGAGACAGACAGAGAGAAAAAGCATCCCTGAACAGGATATGGTCATACTACAATCCTTTCTTCTCCGATCTTCCACCCTGTCAGGATCTTGGACACCTGCCTACCATGTAGCTTGGGACTTGAACCTTGGTAAGCCGTGTGGGATGTGCCTTCCTTGGCACAGCTTTATTTTTTATTTTTTTAATTTATTTTTGCCATATGACATGTGTACTTGCTGAAGAGAGAGAGAAAGGAACAGGGAGCAGGAAAAGGGAAAGTGAGAAATCACCCCCAGGGGGGATGCCACACCACAGTCCCTTCTCTTCCATTTTCTTCTCAGGATCTTGGTGCACATGCACCCAACATGATTTTTAAGCCACAGGGTCCAAGACTCGAGCCATGATCAGCCATTTGGGAGTCCAGCACCTTAACCACCACGCCACTGACTGGTTCTTCTCTGCACAGCTTTAACCACCGCATTAAGGGCCAGCCCAGCTCACCACTGTGTGTGTGTATGTGTGTGTGTGTGTGGGGGGTAATGAAACAGAACATCACACAAAGTATGGGCAACTATTATTTCAATCATATGTGTGTGGAATGGTGCTGGAGGCATGTCTGTGTATATACCAGGTAAGAAGATAAAATGAGCTTTTTTTTTTAATTGCCAGAGGGCACATACACTTGAGTGGGTGTGAGGCACCCTTCAATAGAGAATGAACCACCACAATTCCTGTTCCTCCATTTCCCCACCTTGTCAAACTTTTGGAAGTACACACACATGTGTCTGGCATGTTTTTTAAAGAATTATTTATTACTATATTTAATTATTAATAATCGTTTTATTATAAATTTAATAATTGAATAAATAATTAAATTATTATTTACTATTCCTATTATTTTAATCTGACCAGAGAGAAAGAAAGTGAGAAAACAAGTCACTAGCTCCAGGACTCAAAGTACAGTTGACCATGTAGAAGTCCAGTGCATCAACCACCATGCTACCTGCTGGCCTCCTGTCATGTTCTTTTTTTTTTTTCTTAATAATTATTTTATTTAACTTTATTTGTTTACTTAAATTTGCCCAGAGAAGGACAGAGCAAGAGCAAGAGTGAGAGAAAGAGAAAGTGAGAAAGCAAGCTGCCAGTTCCAGGATTCAAACCGTGGTTAGTCATGTGGGAGTCCAGCCACTTTTAACCACCATGCCACCTGCTGGCCTCTGTCATGTTCTTTATAGCCAAGATTTGAACCACAGTTGGCCATGTGGGATCTAGTTCTCTTAACCACTAGGCTATGGGGTCAGCCAAGATATATTTCTTACGTAATGGATGATAGTTAAGGAAAATTTAGAAGTTACTGATCTATAGTAAGTCACTTAACCTTTTTTTTTTAAATTTTTTGAGAAGTTTTTCCTATAGGGCATGTGTGCTCACCAGAAAAACAGAGAGAGACAGAGAGACAGAAAGCAGGAAATCACACACACACCCCCAGGGGGGATGGCCACACCGCAATCCCTTCTCCTCCATTCCCCTCTCAGGATTTTGGGCACACACGCACACGCGCCCGGCATGAGTTTAAGCCACTGGGTCCAGGACTCGAACCATGGTCGGCTACATGGAAGTCCAGTGACATGGCCAGTACATCAACTGCTGGTCCCACCTTTTTGAAATTATTTTATCATCTCTTAAGTAGAAATTATCATTCCACTTTGGAGGGTAAAGTCAAATAAAATAATCTCCCAACATTTTTCAACTATAAAACATTGTGTTAACACGTTACAGTTATGCAGTTAAACACTGTATTAATATGTCAGAGTTATCCAAAACCCATTTTGGATGGGTTTCCTAGAGTTTACTATTTCTCTGACATGTATACTCACAACAAAAACTCACTGTGCTTTCTAGAAATTTGTATCAAAGATAAATGTGAAAGGGTTGTCTTCTTTTAGTAAAGAGTAGAAAGGCAAAAAAACTTAAACTTCTTGAAGTTTTTATCATTTTCTTTGTGGCACCCACCATAACAGCCTTTGGAAACAAGAAAACCAGAGAGGGAGGACAACATCACCATGTTACTATGGAGGCTTTGTGGAAGAACCATCACTTAGGAGAATGATCAAAAGTGGGAAACATTTTTATAGGTAATCTCACAGGAGTACTATCAAGGACATAAAGGGCATCAAAGACATCAGCTGTCATCCCACCCTCTGCATAGCCCTTCAAAGGAATGCTGCTTAGAGGTATGTATTAGTCTTGTTTTCTTCCTACTTAATGTTTAGAAATCCTGTGTCATGCTCCAAATGTCACAAATCCCAAGCAGGATGCCACTATTTAGCTCTTCATGCTAGCTGGATACATCACGGTACCACGAATAGGAAACATTTTAAGGAACTGTTAGCTAAGAAAGTGAAAACAGCTAAGAGTAAAGGTACACACCCTCATAACTCTCTTTCCCATTGGTTACCCTCAAAGTACCATTCTGAAGGGAAATAAAGTTCCTATACAGAAAGGGATGGGACTACTTTCCTTAAAATAAAAGCATAAAAAAAAAAAAAAAACATGATTTCTACTCAAATGAGTCCAACAATCACTTCAAGAGGAACAGAGTACAGGAATCTCTGCAAAGACTTAGTGATACCAGTAGAATAATGCTTTATTTTTTAAATGATACTCATGATTTGCAGATCACCTTGTTCTGATTTGGGGGCTTATAGGCTTCAATGGACTTTTAGATTGAACAGTCCAGCCAATGTTCCCCCACTAACCTGAACCAGGCTTACACATGTGAAACACCTGGCTAGGTCAGTGAAGTGCAACCTGCAGCTCTGGAAGACTCGCTGGTTCACCTGGGAATGCTGTGCATAAATGCCTATTGGACAAATGAACATAGAAATACATTTGCAATAGTTTCCATTTCTCTGTGAATTATTCCAACCGCTCTAAGAGGGAGGGGAGTATGACCGACAAGAGCATGCAGGAGGCAGATAGGAATCTAACAAAATTTGTGAGTAGGCGATCAAGAATGCTTTAGTCATCATTCTGTACAATAGATCTCTAAAGTTTACACCTCCTATCCAACTGAAGGGTGCCCTTTGATCAGCGTTTCCCCTTTCCCCAACCAACCTACTCTCTCAGCCTCCGGGAACCATCATTCTACGCTCTACTTCCATGAGTTCTACTATTTTAGATTCTATGCATAAATGAGATCATGCAGTATTTGTCTTTGTGTGCTTGGTTTATTTCACTTACCATAATGTCCTCCAGGTTCATCTTTGCTGTTGCAAATGATGGACTCTCCCTCCCTCTTCCTTTCTTTTAAGACAGAATGGAATTAGCATTACATTGTTACATTGTGTATGTGTGTGTATGTGTATCACATTTTCTCAATCTATTCATTAAATGATGAGCACATAGGTGGCTTCCATATCTTAGCTATTGTGAATAGCACTGCTATGAAGATGGGAGTGCAGGATCTCTTCAGCATCCTGCTTTCAATGGAGGATTGATGGATTATATGATAATTCTGGTTTTAGTTTTCTGAGGAGCTTCCATACTATTTTCCATAATTGTTGTATAAATTTACACTCCCACCAATAGCACAAAGGGCTTCCTTCTCTCCGCATCCTTGCCAGCACTTGTGTCATATGTCTTTTTGATAACAGCCATTCCAGCAGGTGTGAAGTGCTATCAACAGAATGGTAATAATAATGCATTGTACCAAGGAACTTCCAAACATTCAGGGAAAAAAAATGGAATTGAAGTATGACTTTATTATGGTGGAAAAATTTTTAAATCCATACTTGTTTTTTTCATAATACACATTTTCTTAAACTTTTGAAGACCATCCTGATATATTTAAAATTGGTAAAACAGTAGTTTTTAAATGTTTTTCACCACACACACAAAAAGACTATGTATTTGAGGTAATGGATTGGTTAACTGATCATATTTAAACATTATAAATGTATACCACACTGTACTTTATATATAATTTATTATTTGTCTATTAAGAAAAATAATTTTAAGGGCCAGTAGATGGCATAGAGGTTAGGACAGCTAGATCCTACATGGCCCATTGCACGTTTTGAGTCTTGGACTCAGTGGTTTGAAAAACAAGTCAGGTACAGGTGCGTGCATGCCAAAAATCCCAAGAGGAGAATGGAGAAGGGACTGTGGCATGGCCATCCCTCATTGGGGGTACTGTGTCACTTTCCACCTCTCTCTCTGTCTCTAGCAAGTGCATGTGTCCTAAAGCAAAATAAATAAATAAGATAAAATTATAAATAATAAAATGTCTTAGGGGGAGACCAGCAGATGGCATAACGATTACATTGCTGGATTCCCATGTAGTCAACCACGGTTTGAGTCCCAGACCAGGTGGTTTAAAACTCATGTCGGTGCTTGTGCATAAGTGCCTAAAATCCCAAAAGGAGAATAGAAGAAATAGGATTGCAGCATGACCATGCCCACCTGGGCAATGACTTTTCTCTTCCCGTCTCTCTCTTTGTCTCTCTTGCAAGCACATGCGCCCTATAGCAAAAAATCTCTCTTTAAAAAAAAAAATTGTTTTTTGAAGAATTCTTTAGTCACTGCCAGTGTACCTTCTTTTGGAAAAAAAGCATCAAACAGATTGAGAAAGTGAGCAAACATCACCTCTGTTCTGTCAGCTTGCCAGATAGCTTCTGCTTACCTCTGATCTTAGTTAAAAACCATGAGGAACACATCACAATAAAAGTCTCTCTCATAGCCATCTCTACCCAATGGAGACGTTCTTCTAACCGAAGGGCACATTTGGGTAGGAAAGCTCTACAGTTTACATAGCACTTGACCAAGAGACTGTGACCTAGCCACAGAAAAGTTACATGACATAAAGCTGGCAGCAGTGCCTAGACTAGAACTAGACTCTCCAAAAATGAAATATGCCTTTCAATGTGCTGACCAACATGTCTGTTACAAAGACAAGGTTCCCTGTCCCTCAGGGCTATGCCTGGATCATTATACCTTTCCCTAGAATCAGAACACTGCTGTATATGACTGAGCATACATTGTCTTACGTTCATTTATCAATTAAATCAATGGAAAAAATAGTATCCATATGTCACATTTGAAACAGAATTTATCTCTCTTGATACAACTTACTCCAGGTATAAAACTCAAATAATTTTGTCCATGTTTATAGAACGCTGCTTCAAATTTATTCATGACATATTTATAAAGACATAAGTATCCCACACATAAATAATGGCACGTAAGAAATATCATTGTAGAAATATACAATGTACATGGAAACGTCAGGTACTATAAGTTTCCAAGGCTGATTTATGGTAAAGAAGGAGGAAATTGAATTACTACCACACCTGATATCAGCCAAACATCTGTGCTCATAAAATACCTTTTCTTTAATATTTATAAGAACCAAATGAGGAAAAACATACTAACCAATGCTTTAAAAAGAAATAATGAACAGTGTAATCAACTACAAATAGTGCTCTCCATGGTGAGAAATCAAGTCCACACATAAGTACCCTAGCAAAATTTTCATCACACACACACACACACACACACACACACACACACGGCTAACAGATGGATTCTAAAAGACAGCTAAGCATTCCACAAACCAAATGCTCAAAAATTAATCACACAAGATGATTAACATTCTTGCATGTGTGTTATATAGTACAAATGAGAACGACCGCAATGATTCTGGGCAGAAGACTGCTCGTTCTGCTCATCTGGCTGAACCTTCTCCCAAATGTGTGCACACCTTTCTACCTCTCACTACTCTGCAACCAAATCACAACCATCCAGAACTGAGGTGTCTGCTGCCCCCCCCCAACACTTGACTGGAATATCCGGTTTACCATTTCAAAAAACCCCAGAGTGGTTTTAAGCCTCTGCCCACAGCTTGTAAAGGCGAGGGAAGAACTAATCAATACCATACCCCAGCTGTGACCTGGCACATAAAGAAATCAAGAATATAAATCCCATCCATAATCTGTGTAATTTAACACTTGGAAGAAAGCAACATCTGGGATCCACTCCAAGCGGGACAGTGTTGCCCTGATGGGTCTGAGCTTCCTGCACAGAGCCTTAGAGGTGGTTTGGAGGCGATGCCCTCAGGTCCTTCATCGGTCTAGCAGAGGTGATGTCTTTTTCCTAACAAGGGTTAGTCTACCCTTCCCACCCCACCCACACTCCATTTAAAAAAAAAAAAAAATAGAGTAAGGAGAAGGAAAATAATTCACTCTTTGCCAGTGAAGCACTCTGCTAACGCTCCCCTCACACTTCAAAGAGAGAGGAAGCCGGAAACCTTTTCCAAGATGGGTCCAGGACAAACTATTGTCTAGCTCACCAGTTAGTTCCAATCCATAGCGCACGCGGATGTAAAACATGAGCATGACTTTATGTAATCATACAGTCCTTTTAGTGGACTCCAAAGCCCTATCCCTAAGCTAAGTTTGGAATAAAAACAAACAAACAAAAACCCTGTGACTATGACTCCTTGGAAAGGCTTTATAGTGCAGGAAAAATAATTTAAAACATGTGTGTGTGTGTATAAATTATATACATATCATCTTAATCATTAGATCTGTTCCCACTTAAAAAAAAAAAGTACGCCAGTGGAGCATTTAGCAAACAGTAAAATCTATAACGCTTTTTCTCTGTTAAGACCTTCTGGGAGGTTATAATTGCATTTGGCCGCTGCAGGCTTGTCAGAAAGCCCTGCTTCTTAGTCTCAACCCTAAAAGGAGTAACTGTCAAGGGGCAACCCAGCTGAAATCAAACAACAAAAACGGGAACTGTAATCCGCCTGAAATGGGAGGAGGGAAAGGAAGGGAGACTCTCGTATTCATCAGTCAACATTAATGTCCTTTGTTGTTCACCTTTGCACAGAACAGCGAGCGCTATCCAGTTCCTTCTCCGAACGCCCGTGTCAGGGTAGTCTTTTCCTAAAAGCTGCTTCGCTGCCCGGGAGACTCAAGCTTTGCGATCCCCCCTCCCCATTATCACTCCACAGCGGTCCTCCACCCCTACCCCCACAGCGCTCACCCTGGGGTGAGAGCGTGGTCAGAAGTAGAAACACTCGTTCTCCTCCAAAGACCAAAGAGCAGAGCGGCGCAGATGTTGAACTTTACTAACCCCCACCCCCACCCCCACCCCACAACACACACCCCATAAGCCCGGGATGGGAGGGAGGCAGGAGTCTCAGACCCGACTCGGTCTGTCAGAGCGGCTCTTTTGAGGACTATGCCACATTCCGCTCTCCGGGAATGTTGACGACAGCCAGGAGGAAGATTTTACGGCTCTACTGTTTTGGGTGGGTGTCCTCTCCACCCGAGTATTGTTGTCTCCCTCTCCACCCTGGAAAATCGTTGCAGCCCTTTGCTGTCTCCTCGCCGCTTTGGGGAAGAAGCGGAAGGAGGGAGAGGAACGTCGTTCGCCTCCTCTTCCAACTTGACACATACACATACATACATACACACACACACACGCCCCGTTGCCACTCCAAACTCCGCAAGCAGAGCCGGGAGCGGGCGGCCCAGCCGTGCGCTCCCCCCAAGCCGTCCCGGGGCACCGGGAGCCGGTGCTGGGCGCGCGGTCCGAGCAGTGGGACACGAGATCCCGGCACGCACCCTCCTGTCCCGTCTGGCTCGGCAAAGCCCCAGACCCGCTGAGCTATGCCAGGATTAGGCATTTCCAGCCGAGGAAGCGAGAGGGGCGCTGGGGCAAGGACGAGAAATGCGCACCCGCTCGCGGCAGAGCGGAATAAAAGTTCGCCCTGTGGAGACTCACCCACGCCGTATTTCTCGTGCTCCGTAGGTATCCACATGGCTAAAGCGGGGCTCCGGGGTCTTCAGGCTTTGTAATCCCGGCGCCCCTTCTCCCGCTCACAACAATGCACAGCTCCCGAGTAGCGGCTGCAGCGCTGGAGCCCGGCGGCTCCGCGCGGGCTGCGGGCTCTGGGCAGGGTCTGCGCTGCAGGCTCTGGAGTCCGGCGTTGACACCGCGCCGACCAGACTGCGCCGCCCGCCGCTCTCCTGGCGGCGGGGGGCTGCTCACAGACCTCGGACGCGCTCCTGAGGACCGGGCGGCGCAGTCATTGTTCTGATTCACTGAACTAAGCGAACACGCCGGGGCACTCTTGGGCGCACCCCCGCCCGCCTGCGCCTCCTCCAACCCTCCCTTCACAGAGACCCGCGTAGCACGCTGGGAACTGTAGTTCTGGTGTCTCCGTCCCGGAAAAGGGCGTGGCGGCAGTGGCTATGGGCAGGAATTAGGTTTCTCTCTCCACGACCTATTGGCCCAGAGTGTGACGTCCCGGCGTAGGTGTGGACGAAACACCGCGTCGATTGGGAGTTCGTCGCTAGTCGTGTTTTTATTGGTGCTGAACCATCCCAGCCCCGCCCTTTTCTCCTCAGCAGAGTAATGGCTGCTTCCAAGACCCAAGGGGTTGTTGCAGGACTCCGAGAAGACGGTGGTGAGAGCCGCGATGGAGTCCAGGGTGTTGGTTATGAAGGTAAGTATGGTGCCCCTGAGGTGCAAGTGATGCGTCTTCCTCGGTCCAGAACCCAGAGTGCAGATGGCATCCGGACCTGGGGAACCTTTCCACCTCTGAAGCCACCTGGGCGCGAGGGGGCCGCGGGCGGGGCCGAGCGGGATGGGGTGGAACCGAGGGTCGCTGCTTGGCCTGTGTTGTCCCGAGAGGGCAGGAAAAAAATGGAACCGATTGGCTTACTCCGCTACCAGGGAGCCGTTTCTCTTCCTGTTTGGAGCTCCCAGCTTTGCACTTGCTGCTGTGTGGGTGTGGGTCAGGTCAAGTTCGCGCGTGTGTGATGATAGCTCTGGGATTAGCAACTCGTTTCCCTTGCCAGTACCCTGCCCCCGCCTCGGAGAGCTTGGTTTGGCCTAGGAGATGTGTTTTATTTGGTTTGGGGAGTCTTTCCCGTCGCAGACTGGTCACTGCCCTCCGCTCTCCAGGCCAGCCCAGTTGCTGGCTGGAGCAGCCTTGGAAGGGAAAGTGTTCATCTCACAGCCTCCCTGTCGCAAGTTGACGCCTTGGGCGCGCTCCAGCATTGGATATGGAGATGTCCTCGCATCTTAAGAGAAAAGAAAATAATCACTGGCTTCTGAGAACTCGAAGGTAGTTATGAAAATCACAGTTGCTTTGGCTCTACCTGCTTTTCACGTGGTCTTCTGTAGGGAATCAAGAAGCAAACTTTGAAAGCTGCAGATGGATTTAAGGCTCCTATCCTTTTCTTTTACCTTTACTGTCTCACCACCACCACCACCACCGGTTTTGCCTTGGTTATGCAGTTTAGCATAGCAAGTTGTCTTTTTCTGGTGGACATTGTTTGGGGCTTAAATTAGGATCTCCGTCCTTGATGAGGCTTTTGTTTGTTTCGTTTTTGTTGTTTGGTTTCTTTGTTTTTGCTTTTGCAGTTAAATTGACAATTTACTCTTAAGTTTTTATCTCAGCTGCAGAGAGATGAAGTGTGATTTCTTCCTATCATGGGAACGCCCAAGATCTGAAATTATTTCTGTACCTCTACCAAAGGAATCTTTTGGTAGGTTCCTGAGTTGAATATTGAGTTACATATTACACCCTCAACAGGTGTAATTTCAATCTAAAATTGGAATCCTTGGTGAATTTATCTCACAAATATAAACAAGTGGATATTCCAAGGTAAACTATGGGACTGACTTCATGGCTCAGCAGTGATAATGAGCTGCTCCAGAGTAGCCAGATGCCACTTGGTCACTGTGGTTCTGATCCTCAGCCCTCTCATCCTGAAACTTGCTGGGCCAGTGCCAGAACCCACAGACTGGAGGACTGAAGGAAGGGGCTTGAGGTTAACCAATTTCTGTGGAGGGTGCTTATCTCTCTCTCTCTCTCTCTCTCTCTCTCTCTCTCTTTCATTTACAAGTCACTCTTATGTGCATACAGTCTATCATGAATAAAGAATGTGAAAACATAGAAGATGTAAAAGTTACTAGTTATCTTAAAATTATGGAACTTTTCATTATAAACTTTTCTAACTATTCAGAGGTGTGTAAAGTAAAAAATGAAAATGTCTCTACCACACGGTCCCACTCCCAAAGAGACGTGTTGGGTACATATCCTTTCTAACATATTCCTGTATGACACACATCTGTAGAGTATTTTTTTAAAATAAAAAAGGAATAATCCTATGTAAACTCAAGAATCTGCAATCTTCTTTCTCAGTGATCTATCAGAGACACTCTTCCTTATCAGAACCTTTTATGTTTCATTTTTTTAAAGGCTCGCACCCTTCAGATTCCACAATATGGATATGCCATGCTTTCGCCATTTCTCTATAAATGAACAGATAGTGTGACTTTGGTTTTTCAGTGCTGTCATAGTCGACAACTTTACATACACATATCCTTGCCCGGTCAGTGTGTATTTCTTGAGGAATTGCTGGGTCAAAGGTATGCACATTTGAATTTTTTTTTTTTTTTTTTTTTTTTTTTGGTGAAAGGGTTTTGCTATAGGGCACGGG
>NW_006159742.1:385503-410613 GCF_000334495.1 Tupaia belangeri chinensis | reverse complement strand
CTTTCCCTAAAAGGATTCAGTATACATTCTTATCAGTAATATATGAGTATTCTTCGCCTCATACCTTAGTCAAATATGACAAGATCGTTAATCCAGGATCAATGTGAGAATAACTTGGATTGAATTGAGTAACTGATAGAAAGCTTAATTTTACATTCCAGTTTGGTTTTGCCCTATTGAACAGCAGTGAATTGCAATATCTGTAACATAAAAAAAATTCTTTACCCTGGCTCAGAACTGCATGGTATTCTCAGTGATTTTTAGCAATCAATGAAGAGCATAATGGTTCATTTTTATGTTACTCTTGTAAGATGAAGTTGTCATTAGAACTTCCCCCGAATATCATTCTGTGGCTATCCACGTTCTTTTCAAGTGTGGTACAAATTTTAGGTGAAAATAATTACATTAAAATTATATTCATATTTTTTATTAGGCAACCACTTAAGTTATCAATTATGTCATTCTCTATAAAACCATATATCCTTTTAACTTGTTTAAAATTAGCTCTTTTTAAGAGATTTTCTCTCTGGCTCTAATTAAAATGTTAATCTCTGTGTTTAATATCCTTGGAAGAGGAGATGACGGAGTTTTTTAATAGTAAAAGTCCTTGCGAGTCTCCAAAATTTCTGCTAGAAGGAGTCCCTGGATGGTGTACAGGCAGATACTGCACCTTCACTGAGACCACTGTGTTGCCAGACTACTTGCAGCTACTTCCCTCTCCAGAGAGATTCCTGCACTGATGAGACTTCACGTTGTCTTGAATGACATTACTTTCCAAATATGAGTTTGGATTAACTAGGATTTCATATTGTCCCCTAACATTAGGGATGGATAATAAACAGATGCAACATCTCTCATGCTTGGGGATGTGTTATTGGTATTTTTTCTTCTGTAGTTTTATTAGATGTTAGTAAGGCACATCTATACTTTATTCATTGACAATACCTTTAGGAGAATGTTGGGACCGAGGTTATTTCTTCTGACAATGTTAACCTGTACCTCTGTACTATTATATTCTGACAAAGTCAACTGTTACCGCTTCAAATACATGCCTAGTGGGGGATGATCATGATGATGTTTGGATTTACAGTGTTTGTTCTCTAGAGCTATTATTATCTCATTTGTGATGTCTGTCAACAAAAAATGGGATACAGTAGCAAGAATATAGTAGCAAGAATGTCAACTCTTCACTCTTGTTTTTATTTTGGTAAATGATATCAAGTTGAAGTTCAAAACTTGATTCCTATCTTGTTCCCAGATCCTGAATTTGATCCTTTACCAATTTTTTTTTTTGCGCCTTCTCTATATCTGTTCCTTCTCTTTATCTCTACAGCCACTATTCTTGTTCAATTTCTGATCTCTAACCAAATTGCCAAATTACCTATATGTGTCCTTTGTCCCCTGTACTGTGTTCTTGAGAACCAAGACATTGTCATATCTGTTTTTGTCTGCCAGATCCTATTCTTGGCATGTTGTCAATGTTTAGTAGATGTTTGACCAGAGAGGAATTCTAGCCTGGACAATTGCAAAACCTTTCTGTTGATGTTGAAGTTCAAAACTTGATTCCTGTCTTGTTCCCAGATCCTGAATTTGATCCTTTACCAATTTTTTTTTTGCGCCTTCTCTATATCTGTTCCTTCTCTTTATCTCTACAGCCACTATTCTTGTTCAATTTCTGATCTCTAACCAAATTGCCAAATTACCTATATGTGTCCTTTGTCCCCTGTACTGTGTTCTTGAGAACCAAGACATTGTCATATCTGTTTTTGTCTGCCAGATCCTATTCTTGGCATGTTGTCAATGTTTAGTAGATGTTTGACCAGAGAGGAATTCTAGCCTGGACAATTGCAAAACCTTTCTGTTGATCTCTCTGACTCTTGATTTTACTTCCTTTAATCCACATTCTAAAACAAATATATCCATGGGTCTCTACTTGAAATCTTCAATGTAGTTCTACTGCAAGTTAGGTCCAAATTCTCTATGTGATATTTAAGGTTCTAATCTACTTTTACTACCTCATCTTCAGTCACCCTCCTTTCCTTCCCAAGTCTCCATTTTTCACTTATGCCGGCCTGTAGTTATCTGTTGGCAACTTTGTCTGCCCCAGTGGACTGTGATCTTCTTGAGTACAAGAGATGTCTTTCTTACTTTTAAACATCCAGTGTTTATCAAGGCTACATGCAGTAAACATTTTATAGCAATTTGGTGCTAAAATCTGCTTGAAATTTATTCAAACTATTTAGAATGATAGCTTCTGTTTTAAGCAGAACAATCAAGATGAAATAAAAAACAGAATTTTTTTTTACTTGTGAAAGATATGCTGGAAATGCAGATGACATTCTTTTAGAGATAATCATAGCATTTTGGCATAGTTTATCTTTTTTTTTAGAGTCAAGTTTTAATGCTTAGATAATGATTTAAAATTTTTTAAGAGTACTTTAGATCTGGCCTTTATAACTTTGAACCCATAATTGAATCACCTACTACATGGACCCTGAAATCTGTTTTCAGTCATCTGTATGGCTCTCGTCCAGTTTTTCATAGGCTATCATTGTATTTCTATTAGACTAGCATTAAGTGTAGTTTCAAATATTTGGCATGACGGGAGAAGGACTAGACTCTATTTTGGAAAAACTGTATTTAAATTTCTATTCTACATTTCTTTTATGATTGATTTAAATTTTTATTCTACATTTCTTTGATTGATTGATTGATTGATTGTCAGAGGGTGTCTGCTCGCTAGAGAAAGTACTCCCCCTCAATAGTTTATGGTCATCGTGCAAACCTTTTTCCTCTATTCTTCCTTCCTGTCAAGATTCTGGACATGCACACACATGTGCCTTCCATGTTCAAGCCTCTGGGTTTGAAATTTGAACATGCGATGTGGGAACCAGCAAGTTTAACTACTGTACCACAAGAATGGCACAAATCTGACTTGTAAGAGCTGTGTAGCAGATTTATTGTATCTGTTGCCACCTTTATGAAAATATGTATATAATACCTACCTTGCAGAGTTATTGAAATTAACTCATTGCATTTTTTATATATATATATATATGTATATATAAATGTACACATATATATACATTATATATATGGTTGTCAGAAAAGTCATGATGTATTTTTCTATTTTTTAATGCAAAAATGTGTCAAGACTTTTCCAACAACCCAATATTTCTAAAAACCTAGCATATTTTCTGTTTTAAAGTAGGCCCTCAATAAATGATAGTTGTTCTAAATGTAAGTATTTGCCTAATTAAACTATAAAACTGCCTGCTCTCTGGTACTGTATTCACTTAGGTAGCAATCTCAATTTTGATATAAACCATGGGAAACTAAGGAATGTGTTGGTGATTAACTGCTGTGCTGTCAGTCCTCCTGGAATTTGGGAATTGTCAGTGTCTGTAGGTATTAAGCACTAGTATTGCAACTATGTGTTCTGAAAGTGTTTTATCTTCTGTATCCTTTCTCACCCTACACAGTGCTGTCCCGCTCACATCAGCTCCCCACCCCCACACATACACTGACACCCAGAGTCATCAAGAAAGTCAACTAACTGCATATGGGATTGACTTGTAAGGTATAAGCCAGAGGATGTCATGGAAATAAAAGAATTACAGAAACCTATTCTTAGAGGCCTTGTTTGGGATAAGGTTCAGAAGGGGTCTTCTCCAGGCATCCTTTTATTTTCCTGTATCAAATACACATGACTCAGTTTATAGGATACTAAGAGAGGAACCGTTATACACGGGATATTACAGTAATAATGCTTATGATCGCTAACCTTGTTAAGTACTAACTGCCAGGTATTATTTCAAATGCTTTTACAGGACTTATTTCATTTCATCCTGACACTGCCCCTACCTAAGGGTGGTGTCAAATGGTACATAGTGACAAATGAGGAAACTGATGCAGAGTATAGCTTGCACAAGCGAAATGAAAGAAGACATATCCAATATACTATAATCATGAAGTGTCATAGTAACTCAATTCCATGAAGTCTGAAATAGGCTGTTCTTAAACATATGTGTGTTCTAAAACTAATGTTACTATGGGAAGGTTATGTGGTATAGTGCAAAGATTTTGAAATCAGACTCACTTAGGAGCAAATCTTGGTTACTTTCCAACCACAGGCCAGTTAACCTCTGAACCTCAATTTCTCTTTTATCAAATGGGTAATACCATATCTGTCTTGCTGGGATACTGAAACGATTAGGTGAGATGATACTTACCGTAGCCTGGTCTTCCATAAATGGTGACTGTTACTTCAGTCATAGGTGTAGGAACGTCTTTGGCATGAGTGCCAGAGGCAATCCAGGTGACCACTTTGGCATGTCTTTCCCACTGTTTCTGTTGAGAAGTTTGGTGGCTACTTTCAGTGTCAGACACTGAATTTGTATGTAATTCTCACTGCGTTGATGCAGACCCTCCATTCATGCAAATAGGGCTGCCCTTAATAGCACACATTGATCCACCCATAGCCTTCCATGTTGAAATCCTGATGAAGATGATGATGATCAGATTTATATAATAAAAATCAGGCTTTCTTTTAAACATAAATCATGGGCATGTGGAAACAAGCGGTTTACATAAACTACCATCTTTAGCTGTTGAATCTTCTATTGGCTATTCTTGGAGAACTTTGCCACAGAACAAAGATTCCATTTTGCTGTGATGTATTCGGTAAACTCATCTGACTGACGAATTGGCATTTCATGGAGAGTACCTTAAAGACTTGCCGCTTCTTGCTGAAACAAGTGTATTCTACTCTCCTCCTTGAGCCAAAGATTAACAAAGCTGCTTTTTTTCAAAAGTGGTGATGTGTTTACCTGATCAGTCTTCTGCTTCCCCTTATATCTCAGCCTCTCCTTATGTGATAGTGACATTTATTTGCCAGGTAACCAGGTGGGGTTGGTTGCTGTCTTTTACTTCAAGGAACCAAATAATGCCTTAACTCTGGCTCATTAGTGGGAGAAGGGGGAGTCAACAGTTGACAAGTGGTAAAGTAACGTAAGATCATAGGGGATATTGCGGAGTCCTCCGAAAAATCATGACATATTCTATGGTTTTCTATGCAAAAATGCATGATGACTTTTCTGACGACTCCTCAAAGCCTCAATTTCATCAGAAAAAAAAAAAATAAACATGATGTTGCTATTTGTAGTGAGGTTGTGTACAGCAGTGTATGTGGAAGCACTCTGTAGTACCTTGAGGCATGCTGAGCTACAGAGATGAATGATGCTACTGATGGTCATTCACAAGAGGCGATAGTAAACACAGATTTTGTAATTGGACAAAAACAGAACTGTCAGAATAGTGTGGTCCTGGCCTGACCTCAGCAGTGCGGGTATGGAGCATTTCTGTGCAATTCTAGGAAGCTACATGGGAAGGCTCCAGGTTTACATCCTGGTCTACCTGAAACTGCCAGCATGCCCGTGCTCCTGGCTGGGCAGCGGGGTTCGGGAGAGGAGTGTGGTATGAAAAACCCTGTTGGTAGTGCCTGTCTCTCTTGCTCTCTCTCTCTCTTAGGAAATTAATAAATAAACCTTTGGTGGGGGGGAGCTGTGTGACTTTAAGCATGACATTGCTGCAGGATGGCTTCTGTGATGGTATCCAGGTTCTTAGTGTTTCAAGCAAAGAAATGGAATGAAACACACCGATTATGAAAGGAAAACGTAGTTTATTGCATTAAAGTAAAAGTGCACTCCTGAGGTAGGAGCATGCCTGAGCAGACAAAGAATGGCTCAAAAGGCCCTGACACTGCGTTCTACTGTATTTATCATTTTAATCTAGGGCATGCAGGTTGATCATTGGCTAGGCCCACTGATTGTTCTCATCTCATTGGCTCTATCAAATGTGGCTGGGCACACTGGTTTATCTCACTGGCAATACCAAATTTCTTTAATCAGCCCAACACCCCCTACTGATCTCCTACCTTCATTACCTTGGGTGGGGAATTTTCTGCCTCGGTTGTTTTTCTTTTTTGCTGTCTGGCCACATGGGGAGATGTTCCAGCCCCCTTACCCACTTCCATTTGCTAGCTTTCTCCTGCTGCTCCTGCTCCTTCTTCTACTACAAAGTCTGGGCATGACTGTAAAGTGACTAGTCAAACAATGTTAGAATTAAAATCAAGAGACATCTCTGTTATGTATATGTAAACCCCTTATGGACAGAGACACATAACTTTGACCTCATCTTCTAAGATAGAACCCTGCGGTAGTGGCATTTGGCGTTTGGGTGATAACGTGGATCTGCACCATACTGGATGCCGTATAGAACACGAATGAAGAAGTACTGCTGGCCTGACAGGGACAGATCAGTACAGCTGGTGGGACTGAAATAAGAGCTAGTATAATTTGTTTCCATCTAGCTCTTGAGAAGTGGATCCATTTCAATCTGCGATAGGCAAGCCTGGACTGAGGGTCTGAGCATACATACTACTGCTCTTAGACGTGTCTATTTTTAAAGAAATGAAATTCATGTTCTTTCTCCTGGTTTCTCTGACACTGCCCTCATTTTGTTTTTTCATAACTGATAGGTAAATGTTTCCCTTTCCTCAAGTAATTACAGAGGTCTTGCTTAAAAAAAAAAAAAAGTTTGTAGTGTTTTTTTAAATCCAAATATTTAGAAAGTTGTGTTATTACCAAGAAAGACTTCAGAATTGTAATTGTGGTTATTTAACACAGCCTTCTAGTATGTTAACAAGCTGCTATTCACCAGTAGTAGCCAATTAGAAAAGAAAATGTTGTGTACCCACTAATCGTAATTACCATTATAAAACAAGTAATAGCAAGAACTGCTGGTGAACTGTGTGTAACAGAACATCAGTCAAGCTGTCCTTTGCTGAGCACCACACAGCTGATTACCTCAAATAGAGGGAAGGGGAGGAAAAAGAAGGTGAGAGAGTCTAAAAGCTCATTAGCATATCTTACCAAACTAGTTTATGAATGACTCTCGAGGGCTTTTTAAATATGCACCCACTCCTGAAGGTAAATAATACCAGTAACCTATTACTGCTCTAGCCGTAGTGATCAGAGACTGTACCATTTGGTGAAAAGCTCACTCGACAAGGAATTGAAGACCCAAGTTTTAATCCAGCTTCTGGTTTGGACTGATGCTGTGACTTTAAAGAAATCATTTGCACTCCAGGTCAAAATTTCTTGATTCGCCAATGAAGGAATTACATTATATTGTCATCCCCTCAACTGCATCTTCCAAATATCAATAAAAGAAAGAAGTAGGTTTATACCTAGGAGCCTACCTTTTACTTATCCTAGGACCTATAAAAGAAAAAAGAAATCTGAATATCTGAATATATTCTTTTTTTTTTTTTTGGAGAAGTTTTTGCCATAGGACGCATGCGCTCGCCAGACAGACAGAGAGAGACAGAGAGACAGAAAGCGAGAAATCACCCCCCCGGGGGGATGGCCACGCCACAATCCCTTCTCCTCCGTTCTCCTCTCGCAGGATCTTGGGCACGCACGCACACGCACCCAGCGTGAGTTTTAAGCCACCGCGTTTGGGATGTGAACCGCGGTCAACTACATGGGAGTCCGGTGTCAACTACATGGGAGTCCGGTGACATAGCCATTATGCTAACTGCTTGTCCCCAAATCTGAATATAGGCTTAAGAATTACTTGCACATGTGCATATCATTAATCAGGTGTATCAAGTTAGAAAATGAGCTAAGAGCCACTGCAATAGATTACTTCTAGTGTCCCTTACAAGAGAGTATCAACATATTACTACAATAGATCTTACCATTCCCTAGTTTTACAGTAATTCTGCATGTGGATATCTAGTGTGCTTTACACAGTTCCTCGAAGGAGTCTGTCCTTTCCCTTTTATGTGTTCTTGGCATTTTTGTCCACTATCATTTTTTTAAATACAGTGATGCCATTTTCTTTCATTTAATTTATTATTGTTATTCTTTGATTTGACCAGAGAGAGAGTTTGAGAGAAAAAGAGAAAGCGAGCCACCAGGGTCAGGACCCGAACCTCGGTCAACCACATGGGAGTCCAACATCTCAACCACCACGCCACCTGCTGGCCCCTGTCCACTATCATTTGTACATAAATGAGTGGGTTTATTTCTGGGTTCTCTATTCTGTTCCATTGATCTGTGTATCTGTTTCTATGCCAGTACCATGCTGTTTTGATTAATCAGTAGCTTTCTAGTAGGCCTTGAGATTAGATAGTATAATGCCCATAGATAGTATAATGCCCATAGCTATTGTTCTGCCTCACAGGTTATTGAAAGTGTTACCTGAGTTCACATTATTTTTTATATGAGAGAGATTTTGGCTATAAGGCACATGCTCTCACTGGAGAGACAAACAGAAAATAAGAAATCACCCCCCCCCCTGAGGGAGATAGCCATAGCACAATCTCTTCTCATCCATTCTCCTCTCTGGATTTTGGCATGCACACACCCACACCCAATGTGCGTTTCAGGCCACCGGGTCTGGAACTTCAACTGCAGTCAACTGTGGAAGTCTAGCGACATAACCATTATACCATCTGCTGGTCCCAAATTCACATTATTTGTATCAACAAGCATCTTTACTGTCTGCTCAAAATTGCTTTGGCTGTTAGGGATATGTTCTTGATTCATATAGATTTTAGAATTGTTTTTCCTATTTCTGTGGAAAATGTCTTTGGAATTTTGATAGGGATTACAGTGACCCTCTAAACTACTCTGAGTCGTATGGACATCATAACAGTATTAATTCTCCCAATACACAAATGTGGGATATCTTTCCATTTATTTTTGTCTTCAGTTTTTTTCATCAATGTTTTATAGTTTTCAACTTCTAGCTCTTTTACCTCCAGTTAAATATACAATTTACCCTTGAACAGCATGTGCTTGAACTACATGAGTCCATATTGGATTTTTCTCTTAATAAATATATTGAAACCTGAAGTACAGTAAGTGTATTTTTTTTTCTCCCTGTGTGTTTTTGTTTGGTTTGTGAAAGGATGTGCACACTCGATAGAGAAAACCCTGCAGTGGGCCATGGTCACACTACAGTGGGATCTGGTTCCTTATGCACAGGGTTAATTGCTATCATATGGACCCTTACGATTTTCTCAATAGGAAGAGAGTTCAGAAGAGATGAACTAAAATTTGGTCAAGGGAAGAGCTTTTGTTGGTAACCAGGACTCAACTGCAAAGTAAACTGGACTCTAGGAATAGAACTCAGGTCATTAGAAGGCCTTGGAGAAACAAGTTTGGAGGAACATGGATTCAGAAGGCACCAAGTGAGACAAGTTACAGAATCAGGGCAGCAGATGGAGGAGGAGGACTCAATTACTGGAACAGGAATACAAGTTGAGGTTCAGTTTTCAGAAATCAGTCACATACCCAGTGATTAGCATCCTGACCCAGGTGGAAATGAAACCAAGAAGTCTGGGGTAATGCAGACAGCCACTTGCTTGAGGTGATCCTCTGTGGGAACAGAACCAACTAATGGTAGGTTTACGGACCCTAGCCTTGCTGATTGGTGGCATTGGCAGGGGCTTATAACCAAGCCAGTCATTACAGTTGGCCATATGGCCACTGAACTTCTAACCCTGAGTTTATTAATCCTGAATAATCAGCCAGTTGTAATATAATTCTCAAATAAGTGATAACACCCTTTCGTTTTCATGACCTCCTAAGATACAAGGAATTTGACGCCACAAAGACATATTTTCTTTATGAAACATCTTATAGTTTATTGATAGAAGAGATTAAATTATGTTGATAATTTTCTCTGCTCATGTATTTTTAGGTGTCAGTAGTTGCAGTTATTTCTATAAATAGAACATAATCATATTTTTCTTTCTTTACATAAGTCAGAAAACCTTTAGCCATTCAGATATAATTGTTCTTAGAGCCTAAGTGAATTCAAAATTAACTTAACTTTTAGGTAGAAGACCAAAAATTCAAATCATTGTTGTCATGCCTTTAAGATGTTTTCATAGAAGTTTATGTTCTCAATTGTTTTTGTTCACTGTGTAATAAATATAGGCAAGGCCCATGTGACTTTAATATGCTTATTTGTGTTTTTATAGTCAGTCTTCCAGGACCCCATAGAATTATAAGGCAAGAAAGTATCGTAATGCCTCCTTTTCACTCAAAGAGACTTTTGCGACCAAATAATTTGCAAATGCCATGTTAAAGGTGCACAGCTCTCTTACTTCAGGGCTTTAGGATGTTAAGTTTTGAGACTGTACAAGAGATAAATATTGTATGCAGCTTCCCAAATATTTGACTATCACTAGCTTTTTCTCGAATAACACCTATTAACATTTCATGGGATGCTAGTGTTCCATGGAATTTAATTTGGAAAATGGTCATCAGGATCATCATCTTATTTACGACAAGTTTAGACAGCTCAAACAGTTGCACTTGTAAATACCTCAAAGAAGAAATCATTTACCCTGGGTCTATGATAATAACTGTTCTCATCCATCTCTAGCTTTCCCATTTTATATCATGCTCTTAGTGGGAAGAGAATAAGTGAGAAGGAAATACACTTAGGATGCTGAGCATGGGTTAAGCACAAGAAGCCTAAGTGCTTTTTCTGCCCTAGGTATGTGACATCCGTTAAGGAGCAGTTTTCTCCATTATATCTAGTAAGCCAAAGTGCTTTTGAAAATGTCCAAGATATCATTGAAATAAATATTTGTATAAACAAAACCCACCACTTTAGCACAATATGAGAACACTTACTCTTCAAATCGGTGTCTTTTGTTTCATTATTTTAGTGCCCCTTCCCTAGTGCATTTGAATTAGGATTTAGATATTGAACAGTAAAAAGAAATGTTGCCTGAATAACCAATTTCTGACCTATTGTTCCAGGGTACTCAAGCCTGCGCCCCTTATTAAGTCAGGTAACCATAGCTATTTAATGCATTATTTAAGGCTATAAAAATTTAATTCGCATTCCTCTATCAGCTTTCATTGACTTGAAGAATGTAGGTTAGTTGCAATTTTTTTTTTAATTGCGTGTGTCACCATTATGAGAAATGTCAGTTTCTGAATTAGTTTATTAATTAAATGATGAATCCAGGCATCTCTTTGATGTAAAATCCATAACTAGTGTGATACAGAGAAATTTTTTAGTGAAAGGTATTTAAAACAGTTTCAGAATGATTCATGGGACCCATTGTTGTTCATTTCTAGTTTAGTAGTATTTGGAGCCAGCTGGCACATCTCCATTTCTTCAGGATTCTCACATTTAATGTGGTTTCATAGAAGATTGATTTGGGCAAGCAGTGTGTAAATGAGACAACTGGATTGCTGTTTTGTTTGTTACCTTTTCCTGAATTTACGTTTGCTACTATCACTTGTGACAATAAATTAAGGAACCAGATTTTTAATGCATCTTATTTATGGATAGTTATCAAAAATAGTTTTTGCTGTATTAGCTGATCCTTGGATCCTACTGTAAAAAAATTACACTTATGGAAATTCAAACACATTGTCATAATTCTTGTGGGCTATATTTGTTTTTTATGATACATCCTTTTTAAAAGTTATACTTCATAATATTGTTAACTCTCATTATAAATATATTCCTCACCACTTAGTGTTCATCTCTATGACTTTTTCATAGTCATATTTCAGTCTTAACATAAATGCCACTCTTAGGCGAAGCTACTTCTGAACCCTAGGCTAAATCAGCTATACACTTCTTTAAAGACTTAATCATATTATACTGCATAGTTATCTGGGGAATCCCATTACCTGCTTGTAGAGGATAAATTGTAATTCTAATAGTTCAGCGTTTAAACACTGTTTTAATACTTGTGATTGCCCGTAACAAATCATCACAAGGATCATGTCTTAAAAGAAATTTATTCTCTCACAGCTCTGAAGACCAGGAGTCTAAAATCAAGATGTCAACAGAGTACACTTTGTCTGATAGCGGTACGGGGGAATCCTTTCTTTCATCTTTTAGTTCCTGGTGGTACTAAAGTATTCTTGGATTGTGGCAGCGTATCTCCAGTGTCTGGCCTCCTGTCCGATATCTCCTTTGTTTTCTCCTTTTCTGTTTCTTATAAGACAGTCACCATGAGGCTGAGGACACCTAGCCCAGGATGATCTCATCTCAGCATCCTTACCTGAATTACATCCACAAAGACCATTTTTCCAAATAAGATGACATCTAAGGTTCTACATGAACTTAATCTTTACCGGTTTGCCCCTCAGCCAACTACAGCTATTGACGATACTGCCCTTGCTTCCAGGTAGTCATCTTTCCCATCTGGCCAAGGAGTATAAGCACAGACAAGTGTATGCTTTTATGTTTGCGTATAGGAGTTGGGAGAAAGGAGGTTCTATCCCTTGTTTTTGTGTTTTTAAGTTCTCTAGAGTAGATGGTACCTGCTGTTTGACTTTATGGACATTAGTACTTATACTTTTCCCATTAGTATTAGACTCTTCCTCGAAAATCATTCCTCTGGATTTGACTAGGACTTATTCAATTTGCGTAGTCTTTTTATGCTGAGGATTTCCCATCACTTTTTTTAAGTACATTTTTTTAAAACTTACTAGTTTTTTGTTTTTTGTTTTTTTTTTTTCATTTCATTTTTTACAATTTGCTAGAGGCCACGTGCACTCATGAAAGAGAAAGAGAGAAAGTGAGAAAGCAAGCCATCAGGTGTGGGACTTGAACCACAGTTGACCATGTGGGAGTCCAGTGCCTTAACTACCATGCCTCATGTTGGCCTCCCATCATTGTTTCACTATCATTATCTTTTATTGTTTTAAGTACTCAGATTATACATAGTAGATGATAAGTGCTTTACTTGTTGACAGATGACTGCTTATTTGTCCTTTGTGTATAAAACCCTGAAATGTTGTCTCCTCTTAGACTGAAAACATAGTATAGTACAAAGAATATTAAGCTTGTAGACCAAAAAAAAAATCATGTTCATCAGGATCAATAGATGGCATAATGGCTTTGTTGCTGGATTTCCATGTAATCAACCACAGTTTGAGTCCTGGACCCAGTTGCTTCAACTCACGCTGGGTGCGTTTGCATATGTGCCCAAGATCCTGAGAGGAAAATGGAGGAGAAGGGATTGCAGCATGGCCATCCCCCCTGGGGGATGATTTCTCGCTTTCTGTCTCTATGTCTCTCTCTGTATTTCTGGCAAGCAGACATGCCATATAACAAAAACCTCTCAAAAAAAAAAAAAATCAGGTTCACAGATTGAGTGACCTTAGATACATCACACTCTCTGAACTTAGTGCTTTTTTTTGTAAGTAAAATAGAAATAATAATTTTACCTCACAGAGTTGTGATGAGATTTGAAGTGTGTAGGAGATGATTTTATAAAATCTAAAGGACTATATAAATTAACCAGTGATATATCATAATCTACATGAAAGGAACCTTTTTGAATTTACTGATCAGTGATTTTTTTTTTTTATGCCAACTATGTAGTATGATAACCGTCCCCTCTTCGTTTCTTAAGAGAAATTTTTGCTCTGGGGCGCATGAGCTTGCCAGAGAGACAGAGAGAGAAACTGAGAAATCACCCTTTATGGGGAGTGACCACACTGCATTCCCTCTTTCCCCATTCTCCTCTTGAGATTTTGGGCATGCGCACACACGCACCTGGCAGGATTTTTAAGCCACTTGGTTCAAGACTTGAACTGTGGTCAACTACATAGGAGTCCAGGAATGTAACCATTACACCATCTGCTGATACTACCTCTCCCACTTAAAACTGTCACTTGTCATTTATTCTAAATATTTGTAGAGTATTTGCCCTGTTGGTAAATAGACAGAAGTGACTTTAGGATATGTTTTAAAAGGACAAGAAATAGTTTGTATCTTTCTTGAGCTTACTTCTTAATTGAAAAAGAGGCACACATACCAGTAACTATATTAGGCGCTGAGTAAATTATTTTTCTTTTTCTTATTTTTTGGAGAGGTTTTTGCTATAGGGCACATGCACTCATAAGAAAGACAGAGAGACAGAAAGCAAGAAATCACCCAGGGGAAATGGCCATGCCGCAATCCCTTCTCCTCCATTCTCCCCTCGGGATCTTGGGCATGCACGCACATGCGCCCGGCGTAAGTTTAAGCCACAGGATCTGGGATTCAAATCGTGGTCCACTGCATGGGAGTCCAGCGACATAGCCATTATGCCAACTACTGGTCCCAAAGCTCTGAGTAAATGAATAGAGAAAACAATAGAAGAAGTGGATAGAAAAACTATTTTCTTCAAAGGGGTGATTAATCATGGTTGGCTTCATGAAAGAAGTGAGAGAGAGCAGAGTATCCAAAAAGATTCCAACAGGCTGAGCTTAGAGAAACAGCTTGCATTAAAAAAAATAAGAAAAATAAAAAAGAATAAGATGCTATCTAGGGAGGGACATTTCAGAAACTACTTAAAGCAGAAGCTTCCAGGTAGAAGAAGTGGGAGAATACATCTGATAACCAACTCATAAGAACCTGTTCCGGGTCCAGCAGTTGATGTAATGGCTATGTCGCTGAACTCCCATGTAGTTGACCACGGTTCGAGTCCTGGACCCACTGGCTTAAACTCACGTCGGCGCGTGTCTGTGCGTGCCCAAGATCCCGAGAGGAGAATGGAAAAGGGATTGTAGCATGGCCATCCTCCCTGGAGGTGATTTCTTTCTTTCTGTCTCTCTGTCTTTCTCTCTCTTTCTAGCAAGCGCACACACCCTATAGCAAAAACCTCTCCAAAAAAGAAAGAAAGAAAGAAAGAAAGAAAGAAAGAAAGAAAGAAAGAAAGAAAGAAAGAAACTGTCCCGTGCTCTGAGACCTTATTTAATGTGGCAGTGGATGCTTCACAGATTCAGGAGTTTGTTCTCCATCAGGCCAAGTGGTCTGTGCATACAGTTAGTAGAAACTCTTTGGTTAAAAATAAGACAGCACATAGACAGTTCCCTCTAGGGAAAAAAAAAAAAAAAAAAGACACCTTTGATTTTCTCAGGATCTGAGTTTCAGCCAGTATTTATTCAGCACTAATTGTATGGTAGGCTCTGAAGCCACTGAAAGGAATAAGACAAAGTACCTGGCTTTGGTTTTCTAAGAATTATTTATTTATTCAATTTTATTTGCTATATATTTTAATTTGATGAGAGAGAGACAGACAAAGCAAGAGGAAGGGAAAGTGGAAAAGCAATCTACCAAGTCCGGTACCGACAGTCAGTCATGTGGGAGTTTAGTGCCTTAGCCACCACACTACCTGCTGGACCCTGTCTGGAAAGTTCCTGTCTTTAAAGAGCCACTTTTGTACTAGAGGGAAATACAGGCACTCCTCACTTAACGACGAGCTGTTCCTACAACCAGATCATTAAGCAGATAGATCAATAAATGAGCTTAAAGGCTTGTGGTATGTCCTGGTGCCATACGATATGTATTTTTCAATAGATACCACGCTACACCGTGCTAGAGTAACGTAATTCTCTCCGAATAAAACATGTATATTAGATAAGCACCAGAAAGCAACAAGACACATCATAGCACAATAATATATATTGGGCATAATTGTTTTTATTTATTCTGACTACTACTATGGATGAACACTGAAGTATAAGTTTATAAACAAAGTATGTAGTCTTGTATGATTACAAATGCCTCATGTAGTTACTACTATCCAACTGAGAACACGGCAAAGACAGAAAGGGGACTCCTGATGCTGGAGAACTGGTTGTGAGTTTGTAGTTGTTACACACGTAGGTCTTATGGTCTTATCTGAGGAGAGGCTAGAAGAGACAAGCAGTAAAAGTCACGCTGAGGCAACAAAGTAACATTATCTCAGTCTTCTATTACTAACCTGTCTCGGTTTGGGTAGGCTTCATGAAGAGGTGATACTTAGGCAGAAGTCTTTGCTAGGTGGCCAAAGTTGCGTAGGGCTTTTTTTGTTTTTTAAAGAAAGATTTTTGCTATTATAGGGCACATGCACTCGCCGGAGAGACAGAGAGACAGAAAGAGAGAAATCACCCCTCAGGAGGATGGCCATGCCTCAGTGACCTGGCATGGACCTAGAGTGACCCCACATACCACATCCATTGTGTACCCCATTCCCACCACTACCGTACTGCAATATACAGTGAAGCAATCGCACAACAATAGGGTTCACATTCCCCTGAGAATCCAATAGCAACACTGATGTGACAGAAGGCAGAGCCCAGGTGGCACAGTGCATGATGCGACTGCAAACCCACACAAAGGTTACTCGCCTACCACCCTGCACCCCACCACTTAGCCAAGGGCAGGGCACCAGTCCACTGTCTGGTGGTTGGGGACTCCTGCTCTATACCTACATTTTTCTAAAGCCCAAATTAAGTAGTAGAGTAGGAGACAAGGCTAGAGAAGGGGACAGGACTACATTAAAAGGGACATAGTGGGTTATTCAGAAGAACTTGGGTTTTCCGCTGCGTGATAGAGAAGGGTTTTGGGGTCTGAGTCATAGGAATCAGATTTGGCGGATGGAAGCAGTGTTGTGTCAGTCCTAATGTGAAAATGGATATAGAAGCAGGGCAGGTAGTTAGACTCTTATCAGCAAAACATGTTCCTTATGCAGTTCAAACTGGATGCCAAGCTAAGTAAGTCTTTCTAAAATACGTAAACTGTCATGTAAACTTACAGCTCAAAACCAGCCATGATTTCTCTGGGCTATAGCAAAATGTCCTAAATGAAAATATATACCGTTCGGGACTCCCTGAATTGGTGCCAGTAATTTAATCTCCTGCTGCTGCTCAACCGCAGAGATAGCCAGGGCTTTTTCTTTTTCTCGCTTGCTCATAGCCCAGATTTCTGGTGTGAGTGCCACATTAGAATACCCTGGGAGGCACAGATTAGGAGGAGCTAAAACTGTTCGTTGACTGCACACTTGACTTTGTTGCACAGAATCTGCACCGCCAAGTTTTATTTTTAGATGAAAGTAAAATTTTTAAAACTCATGTTTTTATTATTTCTAAGAAATTACACAACTGACATCTTTTCCATTAAAAAAGTGGTCAAATACTTTTGCAATTTTGTACTTTTGTTTTAATCTATATTAAATTTTACCAGATATTCTTACCTAAACTACAGTTTATAGAGATCTAAGAATTTTCAAATAATACCTCACATTCTAGATTTGGAATGTCTTTCAAATTGTGTGTATGATGGGACCAGCAGTTGGTATAATGCTTATGTTACTGGACTCCTATGTAGTCGACTGCTGTTCGAGTCCCAGACCCAGCGGCTTAACGCTGGATGCATGTGCGTGCGTACCCAAGATCCCAAGAGAAAAATGGAGGAGAAGGGATCGTGGGGTGGCCATCCCCCCAGGGGATGATTTCTCTCTTTCTGTCTCTCTGGCGAGCACACGCATCCTATAACAAAAACCTCTCCAAAAAAGAAAGAAATCAAATTGTGTCTATGTTGATAAAAAAACTTTTTTTTAACTTAAAAGAATATTAATTGGTGTGAAGTTTAGTATAATAAACCAGAAAGGGGTAATGCTGATTTGCCACTGATTTTTTCTCTTATTGAAAACTTACATACACATCTTATTGGCAATCATTTCTTCTGGCCTAGCACAATTGATAAATCCAAGGTCTTCCTTACCCAAATTACAGAAGTATTTAACCTTCCACTGTAGTACTTCTTTTCTGGTGATAAAATGCCTGTTTTGTGTAGAGCTCAGTTATTTCTAGAGGCAGTATTGTGGCAGTCCTAATGTGAAAATGGATATAGAGGCAGGGCAGGTAGTTAGACTCTTATCAGAGGAACATGTTCCTTATGCAGTTCAAACTGATGAATGCCATCTGGTCCTAACGCTGGATTACAACTTTTCAGATTGTTTTTTCCCTCCTTCCACTTCTCATTCTCCTATTTTTTTTTTATTTTGATAACTTATTATTATAATAGATTACTTTGTTGCCTATAAATGCTTTTACTGATTTTCTTTAAATGTTCCTTAACATGAATGATGTTTCCCTTTGTTTCTGAGAGAAGGAAGCGTAATAGCATGATCTGTTTCACATCAAGTACTGGTATCAAGACGACCATAGAGCGGTCGTAATTTAAGGAATCATTCCATTAATGTATTTTTCCCTCCTACTAATAAGTGTATTTACTTTATACAAATTATTGTGAAGGAAAAAGTCTAGTTGATTCTTTCAAAAATCAGAGTAGCAGTTTTTACTTCCTTAGGAAAGGATACTGGTATCAATTTAAAGTATTGTGCTTTCTCTGATTCACTCCCAGTGTGCACCTTGTTGAAAATGGCAGCAGAGTATTCAGGGACTGCCACTAGGAAGAAAAAAAAAAATCCCACCTTAACTAAAACTGAGTTCAAAGCCTCTATCTCTGTCCATGAGTGTGATGTATTGAATACTGGACAGATGATTTTGCAAGTGGATTCTGAGATTTGAGGAGTTAAGATAGGGATTGGAAAGCATCATAATTGGAATTAAATGGGGAATGGGACAAACAAAAGGAATTGCAAGTAAAAGGAACAAGGAGAAACCTTATAAAATTGGCTAAGATGTGTCCATTTGGAGAATTACGATAAAATACTCTGAGATAGTTTGCTGATGTAAGCGATTACATAGGATAACACCCTGAATTTCCAAGTTTTCCTCTATAGTACGTATTCTGAGTTGATATACATGCTTTGGAATAATTTGAAAGCCACATTATGAAGGAAGTATTTAGAATTAAGGCCACTTCTCTAAGGTTACTGGCAGTGTGTTCACGTGTATGTACACAAACTACATTAGCAGTTGATAATTAGGCATCTAGAGGGGTGGGCAATGTTGAAACTAACTACTCTCTGGGATGTCCTTTGCTGGAGATCGCGTTGAATCTTCATAGTGATTTAATAGCCAATTTCGTTGTTAGGCCAGTTGTGTATAAAATGTTTTGTGCGGTGTCTAAATCAATCTATAGGCTAACCCAGTTGGACAACAGTTAAGTACAGTGTGTAGAAAGTCGGATCCCACGTGGCCAGTCATGGTTCAAATCCTGGCCCTGGTGGCTTGAAAAACACTCCGGTTATACAAGTGTGTATGCTCAAAATCCTGACAGGATGGAAAAATGGAAGAAAAGGATTGGGCCTGACCAAACCTCATTGGCAGGTGCTTTCTGTCTCTTTGACAAACATATTCATCCTCTGGCAAAAAAAAAAAAAGTACATTTTAAAAAGAAACTCTAGTGGGGAACCAGCAGTTAGCGTAATGGCTATGTCGCTGGACTCCCACATAGTCGACCACAGTTTGCATCCCGTACCCGGTGGCTTAAAACTCACGCCAGGCGTGTGTGCGTGTGTGCCCAAGATCCTGAGAGGAGAATGGAGGAGAAGGGATTGCGGCATGACCATCCCCCCTGGGGGGTGATTTCTCGCTTTCTGTCTCTATGTCTCTCTCTGTCTGTCTGGCGAGCGCATGCGCCCTATAGCGAAAACCTCTCCAAAAAAAAAAAAAAAGGAACTCTAGTGCTATAGTTCTTATCAACCTCACTACACTGAAGTTTTGTCAGTGATTAGTGGGGAATCTTTTACTCTTGACAGTGACTGCTGAGTGTAAAAACCTAAGATAAGGATGGTGAATAATCCCCTCCCATTATCTCTACATAGTTTTTTAAATAGTCCATTTATGAGACCAGCAGATGGAGTAATGGTTACATCACTGGACTCATGTCGTTGACTTTGGTTAGAGTCCCAGACCTGGTGACTTGAAACTCACACTTGGCATGTATGCTTGCATGCCCAGAATTCCAAGAGGAAAATGGAGGAAAAGGGATTAGGGTGTGGCCATCCCCACTGAGGGGTGGTTTGTCACTTTGTATCTCTCCAGCGAGCACACATGTCCTATAGCAAAAACTCTCTCAAAAGAAAACAACTTAGTAAGTTCATCTTCTGTCCAGTCTAACCGTAATTCATATACTGTCTCTGCCCAGAATATCTTTTCCCTAGCTTCCTACCACTTTTATTCGTTCCTCAAGGTTTACTTTAGTCATCACCTTCACATTTTCTGTGAAATGTTTTTGCGGACTCCTTACCTCTGCCTGTAAGGTAAATATCCACCCAGTATTTCCTTGTTTTCTCTTCTCAACATTATCAGTTTCTGATTTCGGTTAATTTTGACTGTAATACACTTTGCTCTTGAATTTTATGCTCAGATGCTCAGTATATTTTGTTTTTTGGGTTTTTTTTCTTTTTTTGGAGAGGTTTTTGCTGTTGGGCGTGTGCACTCGTCAGAAAGACAGAGAAAGACAGAGAGAAAGAAAGTGAGAAATCACCCCCCCAGGGGGCATGGCCATGCCACAATCCCTTCTCCTCCATTCTCCTCTCAGGATCTTGGGCACGCACGCACACACACCCAACATGAGTTTAAGCCACCAGGTCTTGGACTCGAACCACGTTCAACTACATGGGAGTTCAGTGACATAGCCATTACGCTAACTCTGGTCCCTGGATGTTCAATATATTTTGTGATGTTACTCCTGACTTGGCATTTGCTACTGGGTGGGATTAGACGTCTACCTGCTGAATGTCCAGTGCTGAACCTAAGACACCACCTAGTTCCATCCTCTTCATCTCTGCCTCTTCGTCACTGGAGGATGCTGTCCTTGCAGGGTCAGTGCCACATTGACATTCCTCCACAGTCCTCTCAATATTGCTATCAAGTCATGCTTTCTGGAGTACTTGTCACCTCAACTAAAATTTGCACATGAACAAATCGAGGGGAAAAGCATGTGTCACACAACTAGTTTTGAACATCAGCACTTTCTTTGGAACCATTAGATCTAAGTTTTTACTCTTATGAAAAAGAAAATTAGTTCAGAGCCATCTATGAAATGCAAAGGCCATTACTTAGTCTCAAGAGAAGCATGGGCGCTAAGGTCCTGGTTATGTCCCCACACCCCATCAGGTTATTGCCCAAAGACATGTTTTATTTAAATTGTACAAGGAGATACTACAAACAGAGATATTTCAGTCTGACCCCCACCTGCTTCTAGAAATTCTGTTTCTAGAATTCATGATGAAAAGATTAATGTATGGTAAATCAGTTACCTGTGTTACTTTAAATGAACCAATGTAAATTCTTGACAAGCAACACAACCTTCTCTTGCCTCTTTTTTCTTAAACCGGCTCTCTCACACATATTTGGGGCATGCACTTCCCATAAATAGGTGCTGACCATAATCAGGTGCTGACTGAAACTGGATGTGAATCGCAATGTCAGGATCCTGCTGGGGGTTATATGTCTGTCTTCTTCTGTCTTCCTAACTCATAGAAGAAGTAGATTTTGTTACCCTTATGTTTTCTTCTATTAAACTGTGCTTTATATTTTTGCTCTTACATGTAGGTTTATGATCTATTTGGGGTTAATTTATAGGATGTTAGGAAGGGGTCCTACTTTTTTTTTTTTGTATATATGTATTCAGTTGTTTCAACATTGTTGAAAGGCTATTGTGCTGTATTTGAATTTCTTGGTCTTCTTGTCAAAAAAGAAACAAATAAATGTGAGGGTTTATATCTAAACTCCAAATTCACTTTCACCATTCTCTGTTGGTATTTTCTTATGCCTTACCACACCATCTTAATTACTGTAGCTTTTTTTAAAAAGTAGCTTTTGAAAAATCAGTTCATTATGAGACCAAGTTCATTTTTTTCAAGATTATTTTTAACTTACCTACTGATAATTTTCAACATCAGAGTACATCATCAGAAAGACAGTCCTAGCAATAACCCCCTGCTTTAGCATATATAAAATAGACTCTTGAAATGTGTTCTTAATGGGTTATTTTCGGATGCTACTATTTGATCACAGTAGACCTAGGTACTAATCTGGTCAGGAGGCATCTGAACCTTTCTGGGCTTTAGTTTTTTCTGGTGTAGAAGTTGTTTTAATTAAATATGCTTCTAAGTCCTTGATAGCCTCTAAAAATCAGTAACCCCTCCTTTCTTGTTAGACATTTAAATAAAGTATAAGAGAGAAAAGGAATTTCCTGATGAATCAGCATTAATGGAGCACCTGTGTTGTACAGTTGGTGATTAGTTTTGCAAAGGAAAGTTAGAATAATTGTGAGCGCTATGGTAAAATATTGGTTTTGTTTTGGTGGCTCCTAAAAATTCTACAAACCCTCATTTTCCATGTGAGAAATTAAGCACATTCCAATCTTTTAAATTAGAACTCAAAAGACAATTTTGGAAACACTTATACTATAAAAGGCTGTCTGTGGAAATAAGATGTATTTTCTATGACAGTAGTGAGCTACCACTTAGAACACATGGATATTTATATTTCTGAATATTTTACCTGTTTTTCTCATAATAAGTAATTCTCTATTTCAGGTTCTCTGCTTATATCTATTGAGGTTTGAAATAGTATTTTTTTTCTGTTGTTATAATTTTAAATTATAATATAGTTCTGTTCCCTAACCATGGACCAGTTAACATTCTAGACACTAAGGACTTGTTAAAAAATTATTACTATTATTATTTTAAATATTATTTCTTTTAAATTTTTTCTCTTGTTTAAAGTTCATGATAGAGCTTGTGCACATACAAGAGGGAGGAGGCTGGGAGGGACGGGCACCCTCCACAGGGTTTGGTCATTCTATGGTCCCCTTCTTGCAGTGCGCGAGCCAGCCAGGATCCTGAGCATGCAGATATACACCTGGAGTCTTACAGGCCTACCAGACCAGTCATTCCAAGGCAAGGGGCATATGACATCCAGCTCCATAGTCCAGGGTACTACCAGTTGCACCAGAGAGGCTGGGCAGGCCATTTATTAAAATTAAAACAGGTCCTTCCTGGTGGTGCAGTTGGTAGTGTATTAAACTGGATGAGCTGTAACCACATGACTGACTGCATATTCTGATCCTTAGGTTGGTCTGAAAATGCTCTGGGCTTGGACTACCGTACTCAGAATCTGCCAAGCTGGAGGTAGAGGAAAGGGGGGGCTCACAGTACAAAAAAACCCTAGAGACTGGGTTTTTTTCTCTCTCTCTCATGCACATACTTATGCTCTCTACCATGAATAAAATGAATTAATATTTTTTGTTAAAAAAAATAAAGTGGGGACCAGCAGTTAGCGTAATGGCTATGTCACTGGACTGCGGTTCGAGTCCTGGACCCAGTGGCTTAAACTCATGCTGGGCGCGTGTGCGTGCGTACCCAAGATCCTGAGAAGAGAATGGAGAAGTGGTTGCGGCATGGCCATCCCCTCTAGGGGGTGATTTCTCGTTTTCTATCTCTCTGTCTCTCTCTGTCTGGCAAGCGCACGCGCCCTATAGCAATAACCTCTCCCAAAAAAAAGAAAAAATAATAAAGTAAAATTAAAACAGGGTCAGGTAACACAGCAGTAATGAATCTGGGACCACATGGGAATGTCCTGGGTTTACGTTCAGGAACCTTCCTGAAAATACTGGGTATGCAGTAGTAGTCCACTTAAATTTAAATGCACAGAACTAGAAAGAGTAGAGAAAGGATGACAGCCATGTGGTTTTTCTCAACCACTGTTTCTTTTAGATACATGTATATGGCTTTCTTTATTATATCTTTCTATCAAGATACCGAAAGATCTCTGTGTTTATGATGTTATTTAGTTGTCTAATTTTATTAAAATACCTAGATTAGAAGTTAATGATTGTGTGATTACAATCATAGTTGATTTGTTTCTTAAACCACTAGCCTATACTTTATATTTAAAATCTTGGTATATACATTAAACATAATTTTTTTATAATTTAGTGCTTTTATATAGTTGGAAAAAATTTACAAGGTAATTATGAACAATTTTCACAAATGAAATGTAATGCTCCAACCTTCATTACCTAGGAAAAAATAGCACAAATCCTATTTTATTTTTACTTTAAGTACTTAGTTATTGTCACAAAATAGCTCAAATTATGTCTTTTGAATAAGTATTTGTTTACAATTTTCAAAAAATTCTTTCCCTTGTCTACTTTTCTTTTTTCTTTTTTTTTTTTTTTTTTTGGTAGAGGTTTTCACTATAGGGCACGTGCCCACGCCAGAAAGAAAGAGACAGAGAGAGACAGAAAGTCATAAATTACCCCCCAGGGTGGATTGGCCACACTGCAATCCCTTCTCCTCCATTCTCTTCTCGGGATCTTGAGCACACATGCACACGCGCCCAGCGTAAGTTTAAGCCACCAGGTCCGGGACTCAAACCACTGTCGACTGCATGGGAGTCCAGCGACATAGCCACTACGCCAACTGCTGGTCCTCTCCTATGTCTACTTCTCTACCCTTATCTTTAGAAACTTACTTGTCTTCCTGGCTTTCTGATTTGTTACTGACTACTCTTCCTCTGGTCATTTTGGCTCTTGGTCCTTTAAGTTATCATTTCTTTCTTTCAGGTATCCCTTCAACCTTACCCTTAGACAGTGTCAGCATCAATCAACACATACATTGTTTGGGATCCAGAGGATGGGACAGAAACTTGCAACTGGTGAATGCAACAGAAACTGCAAGCTAGAACTGCAGTTAGCCTTCAACTTTACTGGGGTTCTAACACGGGGTGAAGGATGGGAGGTGGTGGGGAGAAGGAATGAGAAGAAAAGGAAGAAGAGGCAGTGAAGAGCAGTGAGGCTCTGTGTGGTTATGGCTTTGTAAGTCCTTTTTGATGTCCTTTCCAGGCCATTGCAAAGGTGAAACTGCATTCCACAGCAGTTGTGGGTGTGTAAGTTTACCAGAGCTGCTGTCCTATAGCAAAGTACCATAAACTAGGTGGCTTAAACTACAGATACTGATTTTCTCAAAATTCTGTAGGCTAATATTCTGAGGTCAAGGTGTCAGTAGGGTTGGCTTCTTCTGAGGGCTATGAGGCTGGGAGGCCTCTCTCTTAGTTTCTGGTGGTTTGCTGGCAACTTTTGCCATTTTGTGGCATGTAGACACATCATGCTGATCTCTATTGTCACCATGATGTGGTGTTCTCCCTAAGTGCAATTCTGTGTCCAAATTTACCCTTAAGGACACTAGTCATTTTGCATTAAGACATTTAATGACCTCATTTCAATTTGATTAACTCTGTAAACCCTATTTCTAAATAAGTCATATTCTTTTTTTTTTTTTTTTTGAAAGGTTTTTGTTTTTGTGGGGGCGCGCTCTCCCGA
>NW_006159742.1:382564-384898 GCF_000334495.1 Tupaia belangeri chinensis | reverse complement strand
ACGTGGCGGCCTGCTCCCTCGCTTCCCTTCTCTGTCTCTGACTGGTGAATTAAATAATAATATAACTTAATTCTTTTTTTTAAGACAGAGATTTTTGCTATAGGGCACATGTGCTTGCCAGAGAGACAGAGACAGAAAGTGTGAAATCACCCCCCAGGGGGATGGTCATGCCACAGTCCCTTCTCCATCCTCCTCTTGGGATGTTGGGCACGTACACGCATGTACCCAGCCGGGTCCAAGAGCTGAACCAGGGTCAACTACATGGGAGTCCAACCACATAACCATTATACCATCTGCTGGTCCCAAATAAATAATTCTTTTAAAAATAAATAAAATTGCACATTCTTACTACCCTTTTTCCTGCAAATATTTTTTTTGAGAGGTTTTTGCTATAGGGCGTGTGCGCTCGCCAGACAAAGAGACAGAGAGAGACAGAGAGACAGAAAGTGAGAAATCACCCCCCCAGGGGGGATGGTCACGCCGCAATCCCTTCTCCTCCATTTTCCTCTCAGGATCCTGGGCACACACGCGCACGCATCCGGTGTGAGTTTTAAGCCACCAAGTCCAGGACATGAACCGCGGTCGACTACGTGGGAGTCCAGCAACATAGCCATTACGCTAACTGCTGGTCCCTTAAATAAGTCATAGTCTAAAGTCCAACTCACCTCTCTTTTTGAGAGGACACAATTCAACCCATTACAGTGGACATATTATAATCCAGAACTGAGACATTGACCTTTCTTTGATAAGTGTGTTTCCACAACTAAAGGAAGAGAAAGCCTTCTCTCAGCCCTCTTTGTTCCCTAAACTTCCACCAAAGAACTTCCAGATCACTCTCAAATAGTAGGTATAAGTCCATGGAACAACTGTGTTATAACGTAAGTATATGGCAATGTTTGTCCTCAAAGAATGTATTCAGAAACTTGATACTATAATTGAATAATAATGGTAGCAGGCCAAAAGTGAAACGGGAGATGAGAAGAAATACCTTTAAAACCTAGGAGAGCCAATTCTGGAGGAAGTAAACTGGGGCCCCATTTCAGGTTACATTCAGGAAAGGAAAGTCATTATAGGTGAGTAAAGCTGCATCGTGAAAGCAGAGTTTAGAGTCTCTGTGGAGCACCCGTTTGTGAGAAAGAGACAGCAATGAAGACACTGACTGGAGCCTGTATGTGGAGGCGGGCACTGGTCTGTATTGTTCCTCGTGGTATCCCGGTGGTTGGCACACAGTAAGCTCTGAGCGAATATCAATATAATGAGCAGCTTTTAGAAAGGCATAACAGATGTGACTGGTTAGCTAGGGCACAGTCAAATTAAAATAGGTGTAAAAAGTTGGACCATGATGGAGCTAGGAAATTGACATGAGCAAATGTATTAGAAAGATTAGTGTGAGAGTAACATAGGTATAGAGTGAATTCAGGCTGGATGAGCCAGAGGACTAGGAGATAAATAAGCTAGAAAGTTTTTAAAATAGGGGACCAGCAGGTGGTGTGGTGGTTAAGGTGCTGGACACTCCCACATGGCTGACCATGGTTCAAGTCCTGGACCTGGTGACCTGGTGTCTTGCTTTCTCACTTTCCCTCTTTCTCTTTCTCTGTCTCTCTCTCTGTTCAAATTAAAATGAATGAATAAATAGAATTAAATAAATAATCCTAAAAAATGTTTCAAATAATGTTAAAATAATCTTAATATGAGGCAATGGAGGACAAAATTAGAAATAGAGGACAAATCCAAATATTGGCATATATCATGTTATGTGAACTTTTTTAATTTTCTTGTTTAGAATTAGAGATTCTTGGATATTCTAACAAGACTTTATGAGAACTAGAAAAACACCTCAAATTGTATCTTACACTTTTTGGGTACTCAGTAAGTGTCACGGACAAATGAAGAAGATAAAGTGTAGAACTTGAATTTGTGACTTAAAGAGTAAGGTAATGGTGTATCTTTCATGAAAAGTGTGTGAACAAGATTCCATTCCCCTGTTGTGAGGAAAATAAGAAAATTTGCATTCAAGGCAACTGTAATGCATACAAGTAGTCTTGATATGCCTGTTGGTTATGGCTATAGTTACAGATAAGATTGTCTGCTGTTAAAGTAATGAAAATGGAAGTGACTCTGAAGGGGAGAGGAATTTTATGTTTGGTTATTTGACTAGTTTTTTATTTGTGTGTTTAAGTTTATTTTGTCCTGAGAGAAGGAGGCAGAGAGACACCCCCAGCAGGGTCTCCCTCCCACAACCCAGAGCTCATGCACCCAGCATGCACAGGAAGACCTCAGGATGCAAACCTGGGACCGAGCCGTGGGGCCTCCACACGGCGGCTGGGCGGACGG
>NW_006159742.1:339370-382519 GCF_000334495.1 Tupaia belangeri chinensis | reverse complement strand
TTAAAGTAATGAAAATGGAAGTGACTCTGAAGGGGAGAGGAATTTTATGTTTGGTTATTTGACTAGTTTTTTATTTGTGTGTTTAAGTTTATTTTGTCCTGAGAGAAGGAGGCAGAGAGACACCCCCAGCAGGGTCTCCCTCCCACAACCCAGAGCTCATGCACCCAGCATGCACAGGAAGACCTCAGGATGCAAACCTGGGACGGAGCCGTGGGGCCTCCACACGGCGGCTGGCTGACTGGCTGGCTGGCTGATTGGGTTGTATTTTTCTTTTTCATAAGGAGAGAAACAGAAGCACCAAAGTCTTAGGAAACTCACGTAGTTAAGAGTCAGAAGAAGAAACAAGTGCTAAAACAAAAGGAGGAAAGCAGTTGAAATAGTAAATTAGTCATAATAGGAAAGATTTAAGAAATAGAAATAGCCTTATCATCTTTGTGATTATAATGCATTCCCACAAAAAATAATATAAATATATAAAATGACACAAACCAATGGGAAGGGGAATAAAAATCACTCTGTAAATCTGCCATCCAGAGCTAACCACTATTAATGTTTTAATGTTTATCCTTCTAAAGTGTATACACGTACATGTATGTATAGGGTTGTCGGAAAAGTCATCCCTCATTTTTACATAGAAAAATGTTTCATTTGACTAACATGATGGCCAGAAGTGGTCAGTTCCATATCCGATCTCACGTGACAGGTCACAGTCAAAAGGCTGCAATACAAAAATGCTTCAGGAAATTTCCATCAGACTATGTATATAAGGTGTATATGAAACATATGAATTTAGTATTTAGCATGGATCCCATCCCCAAATACCTCATTATGTATATGCAGATACTCCAAAATCTGAAAACATCTGAATTCTTAAACACTCCCAAGCAGGTAGGAGAAAGGATGTTGAGCCTGTAGTAGAAAGAGGGAGAGAGCCCAGTGAAGTGGGGCCTAGGTGATCTGAGTTCAAGAATAGGTGGTCCAGGGACCAGCAGTTAGTGTAATGGCTATGTCGCTGGACTCCCATGTAGTCGACCACGGTTCGAGTCCTTGACCCGGTGGCTTAAACTCACACTGGGTGCATGTGTGCACGTGCCCAAGATCCCGAGAGGAGAACGGAGGAGAAGGGATTGCGGTGTGGCCATCCTTCCTGGGAGTGATTTCTCGCTTTCTATCTCTCTCTCTCTGTCTTTCTGGCAAGCGTATGTGCCCTATAGCGAAAACCTCTCCAAAAAAAAGAATAGGTGGTCCAAAGGAAGGAAATAGGAAACAGGATCAAGACTGTACTGTTTTGAGGGCCCTATCTTGATAATATTTTGTTTTCTTTTTTAACATATGCTCTTCTGAGAGGAGATGAACAAAGGGACAAAGAGAAAGACAAAAACTGTCTCTCCCCAGCCCTCCCGAAGGGTGGGACTGTTGGTGGAAATGTTAGTGTGAGTTTCAAGAAGAGTTCTTTTTTCAGCAGTAAATGTTAATTCTCTGTCCAGTCCATCTTAATCTGCTATCAGCCTCCCTTCCTTCAGTCAGCTATAATCAGCCTGGTTTCTAAGATTAAGAACACAGTGCCTTCCTATTTTCTTTTTCAACAAATCTCCACTTTTCTGTCTGCTTGTCTTAGCCTAGGCTTAATTTCTTTTTTATTTCTCTTTTAAAAATTATTTATTTATTTTCATTTATTATTATTATTATTTTAATTTGGCCATACACAGAGAGAGAAAGGGAGAAAGCAAGCCTCCAGTTCCAGGACTTGAACCGTGGTCATCCATGTGGGAATCCAGTGCCTTTAATCACTGTGCCACCTTCTGGCCCATTAGGCTTAATTTCAATCCACTTTTATTTCTCACTGCCCCTTCCATTATGTCCATTTCCTTTATATTTCTTGTTTCATCCTCTGTTCATCTGTATAAATCCTGCCTAGCCTTCAAAACTCACCTTGAGGAAGAATCCATACTTAGAGCTTTTCTCTACTTTTCAGGCTCAGTGTATTTTCCCTTCTCTCAATTTGCCCCCATTTTTATTTGCTAAATTTAATGATTTTTTAACTGACATCCCAGTTACCTCAGATCCTATTGGAGATAAGGGTCAATCAGGACAGATGATTTCCTTGGCCTGCCCTCATCCCCTTTAGCCAGAGAGTCTCTGCTTTTATAGGTTTTATGCAGTGGGACTTGGCATGAAATAATTTGGAAGAGTTCCATCAGATTTAAAAATTCTAAGAAAAGGGTCCAGTAGGTGGCATAGTGGTTAAGGCACTGGACTTCTGGTTCCAGTCCTGAACCTGGCAGCATGTGTGTGTGTGTGCCCTAAATCCCATGGCAGAGAAGGGATTGCAGTGTGGTCATCCCTCCCCTATGGGGTGATTTCTCACTTTCCCTCTCACTGTCTTTCAGAATGCATGAGTCCTATAACAAAAAAGAAAAACAAAGAAAAGTCACTCTTTAATAATATTTCAGATCTTTTGTCCATGATATTGTTACTTGCACATTTGCTTTGCATGCTTATGTTTTGTCTTATAAATTGCAGTTGGTAAATTTCTTGACATCAGCTTATCTTTCCTTTCCCCATTGTGCACAGCTCGATACTGCTGATTGATTAACTTTTTAAAGATTATTTTGCAGACGATCGGGTAGAATTCCTACTGAGGCTTTAAGTGTCACAATGTACTACATCTGTCAGTAATATTTCTCACTTTTAAAAGTGACTTATTACACAGAGCAGTACATAACACGGAGTGGATTGATAAAGATACAATTTTATGCATCAGTAGCAAGCTAGTATAGATTCTTGAGGAATAGAAGCCATTCCACTGCCCCCTCAAATCAAGTCATTTAAATTTGCTAATTTGCCAGATTGGCCCAGCTTTAAGGACACAGCAAATTTAAGAAACTCATTCATGCCTTTTGGATTTCTGGGAACAATAGCTTTGTACATTGTTACACAAATACATGAACTGTTACATTTTGCTGAAACACATGCATAGCAAGTACTCATTGTTTACTTTTTTATCTCATTATTTAAGAACTGTGTAGCTAATGAGAGATTCAATAATGTGGTTATTTCCTTTAGATTACAAGGAGATGTGAGATGTGAGTTGCAAGAAGTTAGTTTATTGCAATTAAGGAATAGAAAGACAAGGCCACTGAGTGGAATGCTAAACTGAAAATAAAGTGCCTTTGTCAACATAGAGCCCTGCTGTTCTGTGTTTTCTTAAAATGAATAGAGCAGAATCGCATGGTAATGTGTCTAGTGTCAGGATAGAGCTGTGAGTTTCTTGACTCACTGAGAAAGAAAAGAGAAAAGCTTTAAAAAAAAATTTTTTTTAACACTTTTCGGTGAAAAAGTAGTACATCCTACATATGTGCTGTAGTATCTCTCGGATGAAAACAGCTTTGCCCAATTCCTGAACTCTAGCAGGGTAGAATCAACAAAGCTAGAATTTGGAGACCCACATGCGTCTATACCAGTGATGCCCTTGGATCTAAGATAAAACATTTGCTAACTCCCTGTTTCTATTTCCTTATTCCTCAAATGAAAGGGGGGGTTAGACGTTTGTCCTGAAGTTCACTGACACAACTGGTTCAAGTCCTGACCACGAGTTTTTTGTCCTTGTTGTTTTAAGTATATTTATGTATTTCTTCCATGAGCAAGAGAAACAGAGCAAGATGGAGAGACAGTGTACCCCCAGCAGAGTCTTGATGCCCTGATCCATCCCAAACTTTAGCCAGCCCTGGATCATGCATGGCTGGCATACTCAGAGAAGTCTCTGGACGTAAACCCAGAACCCTCCCATGTGGGTGAACATCCTAGAGCATTACATTACTGCACCCCTGCCCAATGCCAAAGCATGATTTTGTCCTTGATGAGGTTATGGAGATGAAACAGGCCCTTACATAGGCACATCAAAGTGCTGTCTTGTGCATGGAGTTGATGAGCAGGTGTATTTGACAAGGAGTGCTCATGGAGAAGGTGAGTATGATTTTGAAGAGGAGGCTACAACAGAAAAAACTACAAAGGGGGATTGTTTTGAAGGCCTTATTGCTAGGCATCCAACAGTAGATTTCAGTTACAGTAAATCCTGGCCCTTTGTTGTACAAATATAATCATTTAAAATTTTGTTGTCATTAGATTTTCTTCTAAAATCAAATAACTAACATTTGTAATGAAGAATGCAGAGAAACTTCCATGGAGACTGGCATTTTTGTTTTCTAAAATTAGGTCTAAAATCTCTAGTAAACATCTTTTCTAAACCATAAGTATACACAGTTACGTGGCACTGAAAGCATTTTCTAGTAATGCTTTGCTCCATAACACTTTTAAATTTATGTTTCAAATTATTCCCTCTTCTCCAACCCTTCTTGGTTATTTGAGAAACTGTTGAGCAGGCCATCTACCAATCCTTTTCTTATAGACCTGCAAATGTCTATATGATGTTTTTGCTTGTGGTTAGTAATTTTATCCTTTCATTCTTAAACACATCATCCCCAAAACTGTATTTCTTACCTACTTGAGCCTTCTGTCCTCCATTCTGTGCAAAAGTGAATCCAGTTGGACAAATAACTTATCCTGTCCATGTAACCCCTAGGCTCAGGGTCATCATGCCTAACTATACTTACAGTCCCACAACATAGTTTCCACCACATTTTCTTCTTATCCTTTAGAGAAGATTTTGTGTTTATTTTCTTCTCTGAATTGCAAAGGAACCATGCATCATCTAAAGATGGGGAGATCTATATGTAGCTTATCTCATTGTTAAAAGATCATTTATATCTTGATTTATATAAATACCAGAATATGCACAATATGACTTTGCTTTATTTTTTCAGAAATGTTGAAGTTCTTTTATTATTACTATTCATTAGTTTCTCTATTCATTTATATACTGATGATTCCTCTCCAGTTGGTCTCCATAGCAACACTGGATAATGCTAATGACTGCAACATCTTAAGCTCTCCCACAGAGCATCTCTGTTAAAATAGCCATGAAACACAGTTGCATTTCTTTTTTTTTTTTCTTTAAAAGAGATCAGTATCTTGGACTGTTTCTCATAATCGAAACTTAACTTCCTAAAATGTTTGTCTAGGAGTTATCTCTAATGTAGAGAAGCTTTTTAGAAGAGACTAAATCACAATTGGGACAGCACCTCCTCCCCCACACTCACACCCTATGTTGGTGTTCCGCGGTGGTTCTCAAAATATGATTCCCCAGCAACATCTGCCACAATCTGGGAACTTGTTAGAAAGACTGATTCACGTGCCACCTACGGACTTCACCTATGAATCAGCAGTTCTGGAGATGAAGCCCAACACTGTGTTTTAACGAGTTCTCCAGGTGCTGTGGATGCATGCTAACGTTTGTGAACCACTGCCTCTATCCAAGACTCTGGTGTAGGAGGCAGCATTGTCACATTCGGTCTTCGTGTGTGTCCTTGGGTTGTGCTAACATGATTAAAAATTATTTTACTATTTGTGTTTTATAGCCACTGAATTTACTTACAGTATAAAATATTAACTAAATACCAGCTTGTGTTAAGACAAAATATGACATGGGAGAATGTCTGATTTTAGAAATCTCCCAATTCTTATTTATCTATTATTAACAAGCATTAGACAAAGGCAAGTTACTGCTATTAATTCTGTAGTAACAGGTAATCACTCAGACAACAAAACCACGTGTTTGTTTATTTGTTTTCCTGTTATTGTTTCTTGAGTAAGAAAGGTAGTATGTTTGACGTATGGACACTAACAAGTATCCACCTTTTTGAAAGAAGGTTTTAAATAGTGCTCTTTGTTTGTTTGTGGTTACTAATTCATCCTTTTTATTCTTAAACACATCAGCAGCATGCATAAAAATATTTTTTGGAGGCCATGACTTAGAGAACAAAAAATAGGAAGCAAATATAATAGGAAACTATAAAAAGGACAAGTGAACCTTGTCATGTAAAGTTTAGAAGCAGGTAGGCCCCAGAACTTAGAAATCCAGACAGAAACTAGAGCTTAAAAAAGAGATGGACTGAAAATTAAGGCTTTTAAAATGGCTCCTTGTCACAACAACTGAATCACTTTGGAGCTTAAACAGAACCCAAGGGTTGATAGTCTGAGCAAACCTGAAGACCAGACTGCCAGGCATGTTAAGAGCTAAACAGGGTTCAGAAATCAGGATAAGCAAGATTCATTTGGTCAGAATTCAAAGATCGGTTAGTCTAAGGAAACAGTGGCAGCATAGTGATTTCTAACACCTACTTAAGCTTGATACAATAGGCACGTAGCATTTGCTCCTCACTCTTGATCATCACTGCCCTTACTCAGACCCTCACAATTTCTCACCTGGACTGTTACACGACTTCCTTTTTGGGGTTCTATCAATGAGTACTAATAATATTCATAGTTCCCTGAATGTGCCGTCTCAGCCTTCCTGCCTTACGGCTTCTTCAAGTGCTCCTGGCTGCCCTGCCTTCACTAACTAGGTGTGCTGCCCGATATTCAGACAGTCCCAGCCTTACGGTGCTTCAACTTAAGTTTTGGACTTTATGATTTCACAAAATTAATATGCATTCAGGAGAAACTGTACTTCAAGTATCCACACAACCATTCTGCTGTTCGCTTTCAATATTCAATGAATTACATGAATGTTCAACACTTCATTATAAAATAGGCTTTGTATTAGACGAAGTTGCTCAGCTAAACTATGGTGTTCTGTAGGTTAGGTATGTTAAATACATTTTCAATTTATGATATTTTTCAATTTACAATGGGTTTACTAGGACATAACTCCATCTTCGGTCAAGGTGCATCTGTAGCTGTATTTGCCCTTCAGCTCTTTTTCAGGCAATTAATGCTGTGATTGACAGACAGGTGCTCTCTCAACCCTGAATTTTCCCTAGACCTTACACATAACTTTATTCGTAAAACATGCCATATACTGCATTACACAAGAATTGTGTGTATCGCCTACCCATGCTTTCAGATTAGGATCTTTGTCTTCATCTCTCCAGTGTTTTCTCTTAGCTTGGTGCCTAGCATACTGTATATTTTCAATAATATTTTGAATAAATAGGTAAGAGATTTTTACATGTTACAGGAATGGCAAGTATAAATCAGTAATTTATTCTGATTTGAAATATTTTGTCCTTTCACTCAGCTGGCAGTAACTTTGAAATTTAGTTATTGTAGTATCCTAAGTTCATCTCTTAAATATACACAGAAAACCAACCCCCTCAATAAATTGCATGAAGAAATTAGAACCCAAAGATCCTAGGTGAGTTGTCATTAGTTTGTCCATAATTCAATCAGAGATAAAAGAAACACAAAAAATAGAATTGTGGTTTGACAGGATAACTGTGGACTAAGCATCAGTGCTATTAAAAAGCTCTGTCTCGACAATTCTTGACTTCAGCTGTAGAGGAACTAAGGTGTCCTTGATGGACAATGGAAGGAATCACAACGTGGGCCATTCCTTAAACCAAAATTTATTCCTTTAAATAAGTTTGCCTAATTTACATACTGTATATTAAAATCCCTCTAAAAAACAAAAACATATCTTTATAAATGTCCTCCTGTTCATGTTACCAAATAGATTTTAGTTTTAATCTTTGAAAAGCTTAGTTCTTAGTACTTTGCTTCGAATAGTATTCTCTCTGATGCCCATGTCACTTTGCAATTGTTTTTGTACTTTTTCAGTTTCTCTTATTCTTCTCTTCCTGATATTAACCATCTGTATTAATGAGATAATGAGCCAGGCTTGATGCTAATGAATTGATTCATTCAGTGCTAGATTTAATTAGGAAGACATTTAACATGCCAGCAGATGTTCTGATTTTGTTTTGTTATCCCCAAATATAATAAAATAAAATGAATTTTTACATTGCTGCATAAATTAACTTAAGGTATGTTACTCTACCACACATTATAAAAGGCTAACTGATGGGGTTTTTTTAATCAATGTATTCCAAATATTTGAAGGAAAATCAATTTTCTCTTTAAAACAGTTACTTTAACTGGAAGGAGAGTGAAGTCAAGAAATAACAGTATTTAAGAGTGAAGTGTTTGACCCTCAACTCTGTAGAAAGGAAAGTAAGCGACAGATTCACCCCAAAGTTATTTTTTATAAGAGATGGATTTTCTAAATTAATTGGCTACTAGAAAAATTATTTGTGAACTATTCATTTTAAACATTATCCAGTGACTTTGTTGTTTTAGTTGTTAAATTTTCATTATTTTATTTGCAGTGTCCAAGGGAAAGGGAGGGTGGGGTGTAAGGCAGTTTCAGTAGAGTTTTGTTTTGTTTTTGTTTTTAATGCCAAAGAGTGTTTTTGCTAGCCAGAGGAGAGAGAAACCATCTCACAGTGGGATATGGTCACGCTGCAATTCTTTCTTTCTTTTGGGTTTTTCTATAATATTAAAAAATATTTTTGAATAATTTCTTATTTACACTTAATTGTACATCTTTGTGGAGTACAATATGGTTTGTCAAAGCATTCTTGCAGTGTATGATAAAAGATATTACCAAATTCATCTCCTTCAACAAAGAATACTACTTTAAGTGTTCACCTTTGATTTTCATTCTACCAGGGTTTCTGGGCTTTGAGCAGTTAGCGTAATGGCTATGTCGCTGGACTCCCATGTAGTCAACCGCGGTTCGCATCCTGGACCCAGTGCCTTAAAACTCACGCCAGGCATGTGTGCGTGCATGCCCGAGATCCCGAGAGGAGAAGGGATTGCAGCGTGGTCATCCCCTCTGGGGGGTGATTTCTCACTTTCTGTCTCTCTGTCTCTCTCTGGCTGGCAAGTGCACACGCCCTATAGCAAAAACCTCTCTCAAAACAAAACAAAACAAAACAGAAAAGGACATTGCCAGTATACACATAATATATGATTGGCAATGTATATACATGTTGATTGCCAATGCATATACATATGACTCATATATATTAAATTTATATAAATATATAGGCAATAAATGTACATATAAACATACAGTTAGCAACACTCTTTTTTATATATTTTCTTTATTGTGGTCTGTTGTCCTGTAATCTGTTTCCCATGTTTGCAAGCATTCATGGTGTCTGTTAAATGTTTATTCCTAAATCCCACCTCACCCCTTATTTCTCACTCCATTGCCCTCCCCCCCACACACAACCCCATGTAATCTCTGGATCCTATCCCCTAATTTATTTTCATACTTGTCTAAATATTACCACATGTAACATTTCACCCCAAATCCTTAAAGTCTTTAACCTTGATGTTCCCTTTAGAATTCTGGTTTTGTGAATTTATTCATAATCTCTCCATTAAAGACACCAGTGCTCATTTGTTTTAATCCTCTTGAATATCAAAGCCTTTAGTCAAAGCTCTTGTGTCATTCTGCGTGCTTTCCCTTGAATATTCTATAATAGAAAACTGTTTTAAAGCAAGGTGACCCGAACTACCATTTGTTCCAAATAAGTCAGTTATTTGGTTTTTAAATAACATCTTTTGACTTACATGAAAGCAATAAACCTCTTAGAATTCTATTTAGTTTATATAGCACCATGCTAAAGGTTTAGAGTATTACCTTCTACTAAACATTTATTCTTTTCTTCAGTGTCTTGTAGTATGTGAGAACCAAGGGTGTATTCATTTTCTGTGGAAATGGGTGTTTCCTGACTCAGTAATTGATATTTCTCTGCAGTGAGTCCTTTACCCTGCCTCAGCCTGCCTGTATTTAATAGCTCCTCTCCTAACTGCAATCTGCCCTTTAGTTCTGCAGCCTCAGTAGATTTCATCTCTCTTCATGTCTGGCTTCCAGATTACTGAAAAATTTTAAAAGCAACTTAACAAAAAAAAAAAAAAAAAAAAAAGACTGTATTGCCATTATATATAGACTGGTTGCCCAGATTTATGGATCTTAAAATGACCAAGCTGCTCTGGCCAGGTATTCTTAGCATTACATTAAAACTGAGAATAAAAGCCAAAGGAAAAACACTGAGGAAGTATTGTCATTACAGAGAAAACTTTGGACTTTAAGTTCCCGTGGCAAACAGTATTTTTAGTATGAATTTTTAAGGGAGTACTTACCTACTTGTTGTAACTTAATGTATGAAAAAGTACTGTACATGAATTATTTTCCATGTTGATGCATTAAGGGCAAATAAGTGTATTATGTCAATAAAGGTAACCTAATGACAGAAAAATTTTGTCCCACTGAATCACCTCTCTGAATGTTTGATAAAACATATCTATTATATTTTTTAATAAAAATAGCTGGCCTTACTAGTATACAAATATGCTGTTATTCATATTCCTCAATTATTCAAAGCTTAGCATTTAAGAACCTAGATTTTACATTTCTTTCGATGAAAAATATGGTTCTAAAAGTTGTAACTGATTGAGGCCTGCAGGTGGCAGAGTGGTTAAGGTGCTGGACTCCCACAGTGTGGTGGTTAAGGTGCTAGGTGCCCACACGGTTCAAGTCCCCGACCTGGTGGCTTGAAAATTACACTAGGCATGTGTTTGTGCACACCCAAAATCCTGAGAAGACACCAGAGGAGAAGGGATTACGGGGTGGTCATTCTACCTGAGGGGTGATTTCTCACTTTCTCCCTCTCTCTCTCTGACAAGTGCGTAACACTCTATGGTAAATTCTTTAAAAAAGAAAAAGGGTGGGGGGGGGAGAAGAAGAAAAGAGAAAAGAAAATTAAAAAGTTGTAACTGCTTAAGTTCACAGGGACTTAGCCATTCACAGTACCCATAAGAAATAAAATAGATGCCCTGGCCCTGCAGTCTAGTGGTGAGGGATGCAAGATCCCATGTGGCCAACCCAGCTCCCTGTCGTCGCTGGCAAAAGCACACACCCTCTGGCGAAAATAAATAGGTAAATAAAAATAAGAACTAAAAATAAAACAGAACAATCACAAATTGTCACATATTGTATTTAGATAACATTTTTTCTTTCCTTTTTTTCAAAGAATTGTTTTATTTAACTTTATTTATTTTTCATTTGACCAGAGAGGGACAGAGTGAGAGAGAGAAAAAGGGAAAGTAAGAAAGCAATCTGCCATATCTGGCACCTAGAACCACAGTTGGCTATGTGGGAGTCCAGCACCCTTAACCACCATACCACCTGCCGGCCTCTAGGTAACATTTCTACCACCAAGAAAGGGAAGGAGAGATGCAGGTTTCACCATCATAATCCAAATATGTTGTTGTTGTTAGGTTTTTGCCCTAGGACGTGTGTGCTCACCAGAGAGAAACAGGGGGGCAGGGGGAATGAGCAATCAAGTGATTTTCAAGTCACTGGGTCCTGAACTCAAACGTGTGAGTCCAGTACCTTAATGACTATGCCACCTGCTGGCCCCTCATAATCCAAATCTTAGGGTATTTGCTGGGCCAGCAGGTGTTGTGGAGGTTAAGGCGACTGAATCCCACATGCTTCAAGTCCTGGACTCGGTGTCTTGAAACTCATGGCGGGCACACATGCATGTGTGCGTAAAATCCCAAGAGGAGAATGGAGGAGAAAGGATTGTAGTGTAGCCACCCCTCAAGGGATAATTTCTCACTCCCCCCACCCCATCTGTCTCTCTCTCTCTCTTTCTCTATGGAGCACACATACCAGATAGCAAAAACTTTTTTTTAAGAATTTTTGCCTTAGGGTGTATGCCAGTGCTACAGAAAGACAGAGACAGTAAGAGGGAAAGTGAAAAATCACCCCCCAGGGGGGTAATGGCCACACTACAATTCCTTTTCCTCCCCTCTCTTCCCATGATCTTGGGCCTTGGGCCCACACACATGCCCAGCATGAGTTTCAAGCCACTGGGTTTAGGACTCGAACCGTAGTTGGCCATATGGTAGCCCTTCAGTGTAACTGCTACTCCGTCACTGACCCCACAAAACTTTTAAAAAAGAAGGAAGAAAATGTATTTGTTCCAGAATAGTACAGTAACTTAAAATTTGGGCTCTGGAGTCAGACTTCATAGATTCCAATCCTCTCTACTTACTGGCTGTGTAACTGTAATTCTGTAATTATTTTGTCAAGAAAATGGCAGCAACTTGGTATCTGAAACAGAACGTTGGGTTTATTGTTTCTGAACAGTGGACATCTGTATTCACAAGACATAGTCTTTGTGAGTAAAATAGACCACTAAGCTGATTTAGGATTTGGGGGATTGAAATCAGGAATTGGCAGACTCTCAGAAGTAGGAGTAGGAGGCAATGGGTGGAACTTTAGCTATGGTGTTACAGTCCCTGAGTAAAACTATTGCCAATTGACTGACTTTCAGAAATGTGGTAATAAGTTGAGATGTCACTAACCCATTGGGACAGGTTTAAAACTACTTATGATTCTTATACTGTTTAACAACACAACTGCCCTTACGGGGCATTTATTTCTGATAATTAAATCGGGATTACATGTAAACTTCCTAGCATCATGCCTAATAGAAACAAGTGATCCTCTTCATCACACTGACCTTGAAGATAGGAAAGCCTCCTACTATGAAGGCTTTAGCTTTTAGAGCTCTAGATCAGCGGTCCCCAGCCTTTCTGGCACCAGGGACTAGTTTCATGGAAGATATTTTTCTATAGCCCCAGGGGAGGGGCAGAGGTTATGGTTTGGGGATGATTTAAGCACATTATTTTTTTTTGTGCACTTTGTTTCTATTATTACTACATTGTAAAATATAATGAAATAATTACAGCTCACCATAATGCAGAATCAGGGAGCTCTGAGCTTGTTTTCCTGCAATGAGACAGTCCCATCTGGGGGCTGTCTCGTTGCAGAATCTAATGCTGCTTCTTATCTGACGAGAGGTGGCACTCAGTCGGTACTGCAAGTGATGGGAATCTTCGTGCGAACATCCAAGAGTGTACTTATATAAACCGGGATGTCACTATGCACCTAGACCATGTGATATAGCCTATTGCTCCACCATTGTATATGTGGTTTATCTTTGACCAGATTGTTATGTTTTCACAAGTCTTAGAGCCAACAGGTGGCGTAGTAGTTAAGATGCCGGACTCCCATATGGCCAAATAAGGTTCGAGTCCCAGATCTGGTGACTTGAAATTCAAGCCAGGATTATGTGTATGTATGCCCGAAATCTTAAGGGGAGAATGGAGGAGAGGGGATTGCAGCATGGCTATCTTCCCTGAAGGGTGATTTCTCATTTTCTGTATCTCCAGTGAGTACACTTGCCCTATAACAAAAATCTCTTAAAAAAAAAAAGAAAAGTTTTACTTCTTAAATACTTCATGTTTATAGACTCATGCGCATGTTTGGGCACACAACTCTGTGGCTGAGTATTTTGGAATTTGTTTTCAAATTCAGAAAACAGAGGGCTTACGTGGTATTTTACAAATTTATGTAGTCAAGTAACAGTTTCCATCAGGCAAAGAGGCGTCTTCCTTGGGAGTTTTGAATCCCTGATTAGTATTATCTATATGTTCCTTAGGATTTACAGCGTGTTGCTTTTTTGCCTGTCTCTGTTCCTACATAGGACTTTACCCTACAGAGGATCATTCTACATACACTACATATTTAGAATGACTTTATGACACAGAAGTATAAACAATAATAGACCACTGTTTCTAAATTTGTCTTGCATATTCAAAATTAAAGTCCAAAGTACAAATATTTCTTAGAATTATGAATACTACCTTCAGATAGAAGTAAAATATACCAAAACATGGATAGGTTACTGCATTCTGTCAGTACATAGTATCTTTCCTTGGCCTGCTTATTTTGATTTACTGGTCAACTTTTTGAATAAAATTACTATATCTATGTTTTATGTGGCTTATGTAAACAGCTGGTTTGGTTTCATTGGTTGCCACTTAATAACTTTAAATAGTCACCAGAACATTGTGTTTTAATCTAGATTTCTTGGCTTCCTTCACTTTTAAGACTCCACTCTCTTTGATAACAGTGTTTTTTATCCATGAGACACTATCCCACATTTTTTGGACTAGGAATCTTGAATAATACTTTGTTAATTTTCTCCTTTTAGTAGTTTCCTTTATTTCACTGTATGGCAACTATATATCTGGATCTCTTTTTCTTTTTCCTACTAACCCCAGTAAAATCAGTTATAAAGCATGTTTGAGTAAACAAATCTCTATTTTTCTCATGTACAGGAGGAAAAAAAAAAAGTGGAACTGCATCAGGAAGGGATAAAGCCTCCTCGTGGATTTTTGTTGTAACTTGGAGTAGTAAGATAGCCGATTTGGCATAATGGACATTGGCGTATGCAGGAAGTTAGAAGAAAGCTTTTGGGTCAAAGTTGGTTTGATTTGAATCTCTAAATTGAGGTTTTGATTCTAGGTCCTTCCTAACTATAGCTATGATATACTATACCGGAAACACTTCTTCTATATGTGGAATATCGTCATTCTGTACTCCCACCTTCTTTTATAAAGGGCTCAACCAGGGGTTTAGAAGCTGAGCTTTATTATCAGACTTGGCTGGTAGATGTCCTGTCTGTCACCATGTATTCTACCCTAAAAATACTTTGTTACATACCCTTACTTGTGCTTTAATACTGTATAAGCATTCCTGAAAAGCTTCACATTCTACAGAATTCACATAGTAAAAATAACAGATCTTATGGGGGTGGAATGAGGTTAGCAAGAGACCACTTTAACCAGTGGAACTTTGTAAGGAGAGCAATCCTAATAAAAAAGAGTAGCTTAGTTAAATCTCCATGCAGTTTGGATTCAGAATCAAGTCCAACAGATGCTTTGCATCCTTGAATCCTGGGATTCATGCTTCCTTCTTCAAAATGTAAGTCCTTGGGGGCATTTCTTTGTAATGATTACTTTGATCAAAATTAAATATCTGACCCTGGTTATAAGCATCTATTGATCAGGTGTTTTATAAACACAGAAAGAAATGCCTTTTGTGCTTCTTCATCTGCATTCTTGTCTTTATTGAATAACTTAACAGTGGAAATGGTAGCGATTCTTGAAGTCTCACTTGTTATAAGGAAGAACTTACATAGAACTTTCAGGAGTTTTGTTAAAATCTGTTCAGGCTTTCTTTTGATGAGAAAACTTGCCCCTGATTGCTTCAAACCTTTTATTTACTGTTCTAGGGGGGAAAACAACAACAACAACAACAACAAAACACATGTGAAATAATTCTATATGTGTAGAAGCAACTTTTATATTATACTGATAACATTCCTTTTCTATGTTTTTAAGTTGCTAGAGGGTACATGTACTCACTGGAGAGGGCCAAAGAGAGAGAGAGGAAGCAAGAAAGCACCCCTCTCCGTGGGGGATGATCACACTGCAGTCCCTTCCCCTGTTCTCCTCTTAGGACTTTGGGTATGCACACACACATGCCTGGAGTGTTTCTTAAGCCTCCAGGTCCAGTGTTCAAACTGTGAAGTCATCCGTTTGGGATTCAGTCACCTTAATGACTCTGGCTAACCAGCCGACATTATTCTGCAATCTATCAAATTTGTGTCAGTAGACTCATATTAATCAATATTGTATTAATAAAGACCTTTGTTTGATTACGTTTCCTTACATCTTTTCTCTTTGTTAGGCAGTGTACAATCTACAAAATACAATTTAATCCATTGCAAAATATCCCTTCTTCTAAAACCTATAGAAGTGTGTATTTCTTCAAAAATAGAAACCACTTTTTTACTCTTATACCACAAAATGTTTATCTTTTTTGTCTTTATATTATAAAGCATAGAATTAATCATACCAGGTTTTTATTAAAACAGTGGTTTATAACTTCACATAAAGCATGTTGCAGCCACTCTAGAGAAATTACATTAGGTTGTTTGTGTAAGACGTCAGCATGTTTTAAAAGCTCCTGAATTGATTTCATATGTACCATCAGGTTTGAGAACCTCTGCATGAAAATAAAAATAACTAAAGGTATTTATTAGGGTATCATTTTTAATAAAGTTGCATTTAGACATTCCAGTGAAGCCAATATTAGATTAACTGCTGGCAAAATTCAGTTTGTTATTACATGAGTAATTTGCTACATGTATTATTTATTTTAACAGGACCGCCTGTATGGTCTAGAGCTATGAGAGTTATATCATTTTGGAGTTTATTTTATAATTGTTGATGTTGAATATAGGAAATTTAATACCATATCTGAAATATTAGTACTAAAATCTGTCATATCTTGTTTTATCATCACACATCATTTTATTCCTCCATCCTTCATCTTAGAAGTCAAGTGATTTTCTGATGCAGCTACATATTTACAGATTACTTTACATTATTATAGTGCTGGGATTTATGATACTAAACTTTACTGAAGATACAAGAGTAGTTGTCAGTAAACAAATAAATTGAAGATTTATATTTTTTAAATGTTGTGAACATGACTGAATATCATGTGTTTTGCAAAAATATTTAAAAGAACACTTGTAGTCATGTCTTTATAAAAGCAGCCTAAGTCACAGCAGGTCCAAGTGACTGAAGAACAGTGATTTGCTAAATGCCTCAAATGTAAGGCCAGACCACCTGCCCTAGTGGGCTTGCATGTGACTGGAATGAAACTAGTGATCCCAGTATCTTACTTGTAGATAGGGGTGATCTTAAAATTGTACTCTGGGGACCAGCAGATGGTGTAACAGTTACATCGCTGGACTACCACATAGTCAACCGTAGTTTGAGTCCCAGACCCAGTGGCTTAAAACTCACGCCAGGTGCATGCATGTGTATGTCCAGGATCCCAAGAGGAGAATGGAGGAAAAGAGATAGCAGCATGGCCATCCCCCCTGGGGTGTGATTTCTTGCTTTCTGTCTCTCTGTCCCTCTCAATCTCTCCAGTGAACGTACGTGCCCTACAGCAAAATCTCTCTCTTAAAAAAAAAAAAAAAGTTGTATTCTGTTCTTTTCTATTCTCTTGTGCATTGACGTTCTACTTTGTGTTACATGTCTGTTCATGTGACCAGCCCCCATGCTGGGAAATATGTGGAATCTTTGAGGTGGCATAGCACTAACTTTTCTTCATTTGCTCCTCAGTATCTAGCATAGTCTTTTGTCTCAAAGAAAGAATTACTTTCTAGGGCAACGAGTGCATCAAATTGTAGTGATACAATGCATATCAGCTAAGACTTTGTCTAACTTTGGGAAAATGTCTATTTTATATACCAGGACTAAGAAGCATTAACATCTCAGCAACAGATTAAAGGAGTTGGCACATAGGTATTTTCTTACTATTCCATATAGTATTTCCTGTTTAATATAGCTACAATTGTTTGTCAGAAGAGCAGAGAATGTATTCTGTGCCTTTTCTCTAAATGAAAAATTCATTCACCATAGGTACAGATTTGGAAGTGTAAGTTGACTTTATTCTACATTGTTTCATTCAGGACATAAACCAAAGAGAAAAATGCATTTGTAGTGTTGTCAACAAAACTGCCTGCTTTTTATTCAGCAGAAAGACAAAAACTAATTTTTTTTTTTCAAAGAAATTTTTTATATGAGACACACAAACGTCTTGCTTGGGAAATACACACACACACACACACACACACACACACACACACGCCAACCATGGTATGAGTCCCACCCAGCTGCCCGGAAATCACCCTAGGCTCATGGCGTGCATGCCCAAAGTCCCAAGAGGATAATGGAGAAGAGACTGCGGTGTGGCCACCTGCCTAGGCGGTGATGGCTCACTTTCCTTCTCTCTCCTCTCCCCCAAATGCACGTGTGCCGTATGACAGAAACCTAAAAAGCAAACAAAATGGAATTAAAGTAAAAGTTTATTTGGGTGAAAGATTTTAAACCCATGTAGATGATAATGCACATGTTCTGTAAACTCTGAAGAATCTCTTGTATATCTTGTTTGAAAAAGCATAAGAAATTCACATGTTCTCCTACAATTTAAATCAGTGGTTATGTGGAACTTTGTTTTGTTTTTGCCATAAGGTATGTGCACTCGCTAGAGAAAGGGAAAGTGAGAAATTACACCCCAGGGGTACAGCCACACCGCAGTTCCTTCTCCTTCCTCCTCTTGGGATTTTGGATGCACGTCCACACACCCAGCCTTGGTTCAGGACTCAAACTGAAGTCAGCTATGTCTGGTGCGTTAACCACCATATCACCTATTGGCCCCAAGATGCATGTTTTTTACATTTATTTGGGTTTCTAGAATCCTTTAAGAATCTATTATATCAAAAGACTCTTCCCAGAAAAATTTACATACATGAAATATTGACTACCCTTTTCCACTGAACTCCACAGACCTTGGGGTCTGAGATCACCTTTGTGTCTGTTAACCTCAAAGTAAGAACTGTACTCATTATTATTTATTTATTCTTTTTTGAATGTTGTCCCTTTAAAAAAAAAAAAAACTTGCTAGAGGGTACATGCATTCACTGAACAGAGATAGAGAGAGGGAGGGAGAGTGAGAAAGCACCCTATGTGGAGGGTGGCACATGGCAGTCCCTTTTCCTCAGCTCTTCCTTTCAGGATTTGGGGCACACATGTACACATGCCCAGTGTGTTTGTCAAGGTGCCATATCTAGGACTGGACCCATGCATTCAGCCATGTGGGATCCCGTCATCTTAAACCACAGTTCCACTGGCTGGCCCAAGAACTACATGAATTAGATCTGTCCTGTATAATATGATAATCAACAACTGCATGTGACTATTTACATTTAAATTAATTCTGTTCTCTGGTCTCGGTAGCCACATGTTAAGGATTCAAGAGCCACATGTAGCTAGTGGCTACCATTATTGGGCAGAGCAGACAACTGTTTCTTCATCACAGAAGGTTCTGTTAGGCTTGTACAGGATTCTGTTAGGTTCTGTACTAGGTCAGATGATTCTGAGATATTCTATTCAGGGATCTTATCATTATGTGTATTTATGTACATGTGTTTGTGTTGAGCTACATAATTTGAAAACCTGGAACATATAACATGTTGCAAGACAGCAGTCCCTTTTAGGCATAGAATACAAATGTATTGCTAATACATAAATTAGACAAAAAGTAAGGCAGCTATCCAACTTCAGCTAGACCCTCAGGACTGTTTTATGTTCACTTGGTTTTTATCTTGTATCTCGATTGCGTTCTGGTGGTAGTTCTTTATCTTTTCCTTTTTTTTTTTTATTTAAGCCCGGGTCTTAAGTTTGAGTGAAGCTCACCTCCTGTGCTCAGAAAATTTAGCTTATCAATATAAATTTGCTCAGTTTTTCTTAACTCTGTGTCAAACACATCGTATTTTTTCTCACGTATCTCCTCTTTTAGTATCATGTACCACAGAAATAGCAAAGTGATCAAGGAAGTGCAAAGCATTTGAATTTCAACAATATAATCAGCACCTAAGAATAAATAGTTAGTTGGGAAGTAAATTTATTTACTTACTTAATTCCTTATTTATTTAGAAGCCTGGACTCCATCCACATGTGATGTGTCGGGGGTCCTAGAACGTAAGTTTATAATTAATCCACGGGAATTTCTCACACACAGCAGTGCAGACGATGCCATCCCTATCCACCCTCAGATGCAGAGCCATACTCATTTATGGGTAGACCTGTAATGGAACCAGCCCTTTCTCACTGCGCTCATGCGTGAGGCACCCATGTTCTTTACACCGATTTCCTCACTGAACCCTAACAACTCCTATTAGTACTCTTAAATGGGTATTAGGATTAATCAATCAGATTTATAATATGGAAACAGACTAAGACAGATTAAGTAACTTGGTCAGTATTGGTTACTAGGAGTTAATGGGGCCATAATTCCTCCAACCTTGACTTAATCCCCTGACTCCTCTCCTTTTTTTTTTTTAATTAGGGTTAAAAACACACATGAAATCAACCCTCTTAAATTTTAAAATCTACAGTACAGTACTTTAACTGTGCACATTGTCATACAGCAGATCCCTAGCACGTACTCATCTTTCATGACTGAAACTCTGTACCCACTGAACCCCCATCACACCCAGACCCTGCCCCTGGCAACCAGCATCTTTCTGCTTCAATGATGACCACTTTAGGTATCTCGTTTAAGTAGAATCATATAATATTTGTCCTTCTTTGACTGGCTTATTTCACTTACCATAATGTCCTCAAGGCTCATCAGTGTTGTACCATGTGACAGGATTTCCTTCCTTTTTAAGGCTAAGTAATATTCATTGTATTTATATGCCACATTTTCTTGATCCATTCATCTGTTTCCACCTCTTGGCTATTTTGAGTAATGCTTCAGCAAACATAGGCGGCAAATACCTCTTTGAGATCCCGTTTTAAATTCTCTTAAGATAAATAATCAGAGGTGAGATGGTTGGATTATGTAACAGTCCTATTTTTAATTTATTAAGGAATCTTGGTGCCAGTTTTTGTTAACAGCTGCCGCATCACTTTACATTCCCAAGAATGCATTAGGGGTTTTATTTTTTTCTATATTGCTTACCAAAACATGTTATTTTCTGGGATTGTGTGTGTGTGTGTGTGTGCGCTTTGTAATGGCCTTTTTTACAAATGTGACATGATTTTTCATTATGGTTTTGATTTCTGTTTCCCTGATAAAGATTAGTACTATTGAGCCCCCACTCTTGTTGGCCATTCATCTGGCTTCTTTGGAGAAATATCTCTTCATGTCCTTTATCCACTTTTCAGTCCGATTATTTGCTATTGAATTGTAGAGGTTCCTTATATATTTTGTATATTAATCCCTTTTCATTAGCCGAGAGCAGTGTGTGGGAAGCTTAGCTTCAGTGCAGATTGGATTTTAGCAAAGCACATGGGATCTTCTCAGTTGTACTCATCCATAGCAGGAGGTCCACATGGTGCTTTCCCATGGTTTGCACACTTACTGAACCAGGATCTCCATTTTAACAATATCCCCAGGTGACTTATGAATATGTTAACCTTTGAGAAGCACCATCCTAGAATAAATTTGATACCTTAAGGATTTTACCCAGTCAACAAAACTGTCAGTAATCAGCATAAGATATCCTCAAAAGCTCTGCCTTACTTGGATGGTATTTTTTACAGTTCATTTGAACAGAGTTGCTGTTCAAAGTGAGAACTAGAGCAGATAATTTTTTATGTTAATTTGTAACACACACGCAATGTTGTTTTGACTCAAAGCAGAATTTCCAAGATGCTTTGCCTCTGCAAAAAAGGGAGCTAGGTGTGTTTTACTACCTTTTGCATTTTATGGTCAGGATCCCTGGAGCAAAAGATGATACATTTCTGCATCTATTGTCTTTTTACCATGTAATAAGATGTAGATAAGTTAGCTGTGGTGACTGCTGGAAATAACAATCTGTTAGACAAATCTTACCAAGTTCTATCTATGGACCCAAAGCTTAATATTTTGGAGGCTTGCTAGGACAGAATGGATAGTCAAATAAACTTTGCCACAAAGCCCTTATAACCTAATTTCTGGCCCTTTCCCTGAGCTCAAGATACCCATGCTATTTTTTTTTTTTTAATATTTTTTTATTTTTTTGGAGAGAGATTTTTGCTATAGTATGTGCGCTTGCCAAAGAGACAATAAGAAACCACCCCCCCCTCAGGGGGATGGCCATACTATAATCCTTTCTCCTCAGGATTTTGAGCAAGTATGCACACACCCACAGCATGAGTTTTAAGTGGCCAGTCTGGGACTCAAAATGCTGTCCACTACATGGAAGTCTAGCAACGTAACCATTACATGATCTGCTGCCTGCCCCCCACGCTCTTTTTATATGACTAGTATATTTAGAATCCCTCTGTGATCATCCTCTGGACCACTGATTCCTAAACAACAGTCTAGAGACTGCTACTTGGTAGAAATTGTGTTGTCCCAATTTACAGGTAGGTCAGCATTGTTATTTTTAGTTTTAGGTTGTTTTTGTTGTTGTTGTTTTGTTTTTGTTTTTGTTTTTTGCTCTAGGGCACATGTGCTTGCCAGAGAGAGACAGAGAAGAGGGGACATGAGAAATCACCCCCCAGAGATGGCTATGCTACAATCCCTTCTCCATTCCTTCCTTGGGATTTTGGGCACACATGCACATGCACTCAGTGTGTTTTCAAGCCCCCTGGGTCCAGAATTCAAATTGCTCAGTTGGCCATGTGGGATCCACCAGCTTTAACCTAATGCCATCTGCTAGCCCCAAAATCAATATTTTTATAAAGCTTTGTAAATAGTGAAACTAGAAGACGTTTGAAAACCATTGCTCTCAACTAAAATATGCCAGGGGGTTTCAGAAAGTTTGTGGGAAAATGGAATTACAGTGCAAGTTTATTTTTGTGCAAAAAATTTAAAATCTCTTGCATAGTTTTCTCATAACGTACATTTTCCATGAATTATTTGAAGACCCTTTGTATATTCAAGATTCTGATGTATTCCATATAAACATCCTCTGATAGAGTGGTATAGCTTAACTCCAGCATTCCAAATGCCACTTTTTTGTATTTACTGAAAAGTACACTTATATGAACAATAAAGAGAAATTTTTAAAGAATTATTTTATTCAGGACCAACAGTTAACATAATGGCTATGTCGCTGGACTCCCATGTACTCAACCACAGTTCGAGTCCCAGACCTGGTGGTTTAAACTCAGGCTGGCCACTTGTGTGTGCATGCCCAAGATCCCAAGACAAGAATGGAGGAAAAGGGATTGCGGCATGGCCATCCCCCCTGAGGGGTGATTTCTTGCTTTCTATCTCTCTGCCTCTCTCTGTCTTTCTGGAGAATGCACACGCCCTATAGAAAAAAAAAAAAAGAATTATTTTATTTAACTTTATTTATTTATTTATTTTTATTTTAACCAGAGGGGAACAGAGAGAACATACTAAAGAGAGAAAGAAAGCAAGAAAACAAGGCACACCGGGTCCAGTACTCAAACTGTGGTCGGACATGTGGAAGTCTAGCACCCTTACCCACCATGCCACCTTCCAGCCCCTAATTCTTCATGAAATATAACATTCTTTTTTACACTTGTACACACAAGATGCATCATTAGTTCAGAATTCCATGTAATTCTTGCATCATGACTTATTAATTACCAGAGGGCCTCTTACACTAGGACACACAGCACCAAAGATTTGTTAGTAAACTTGGACTACTCTCAATCCTGGGTGGAGAAAGTCTCCCTAAAAATTGTCGCAGGTGTTCCCTGAAACAGAACTTTCCTGGAAATGGAATCAAAGTTAAATCTCTAAGAAAAAAAAGTTAGAACTCCAGTTACAAATACCTCTGGTTCATTACTCTTTTTTTTTATTACTTTCATTCAACAGACATTTATCATATACCAGCTATGGTCTAGCCCTGTAGTCTACAGCAGAGATTTTGAAAATAAAACTTGGTCTTTGACCTGGAGGAGTTCACAGACTAGCAAAAGGACAGACATGCATATAATTAATTACAATAGAGATATTTGCTCTTGTTGGTCTCAGAGAGAACCTGGAGTAGAAGGGCCCGGCAAAAAGAATGGTATAAACATATTACATGAGGCACCAGTCTCTGTTGTTCTTGTCTGCCAGCCATGAGATCAATATCTATATTGTAAGCAGATCAATTAAGCACATCTTTAAAAAAAAGTCATTATTCTTCCCATTTATAAAATGAAATAAACCTATTTTTTTAACATATATTCCTCGATTGTTGACTGACATTCCCATTCATTCATAGTCTGCCCTGCCAGAGTGAGAGAAGCTTCCTAAGTCTTCTCCTTCATTCCTTCTGACCAATCAATATCAAGAAATGTCACTGCTGTGGGGCCGGACTGTGGTACAGCAGAACACAACATCGTACGAGGTTGACCCATATGGAAAAGTTATGGTTTTGCGTCCAGAGACCTTCCTGAGCACATTGGGCATGCCAAGGCTGAGGGTAGTTCACAGCCTCAAGACACTGTTTGGGATGCTGTCTTTCTCTCTGTATCTTTGCTCTTGGAAGAAATAAACAAGGTAACTGTTTTAAAAAGAAATACTAGTATTGGCCCAGCCATGATGGCCAAAGTGATGGTGGTGCTATCATGCTGGAAACCATAAGGAAAGACTCCAGCTTGGGTTCTCAGGTCTACCTGTGTACATAGTCCACATACCTATGATTCTAACTGGCTACAGGGCTCAGGGAAGGATCTTGGAGAGAGGACCATGTCAAGAGTGCTGGTCATGCTCTTTCTCTGTCTTTTTTTGTTTGTCTCTCTGTGTCTATTTCTCTCTCTCAGGGAGGAAACAAACTTTAAGAGAGGAAAAAAAAAAAAAAAAGAACTGGCCAGATGCAGTAGTGCAGCAATAACACACTGCTCTGCATTGCTGAGGCCATATGAAGATTAGGGTTTGGTTCCCTATAGACTTGCACACACTGGGTGTGCACAGATGTGTCCGTAATCCTGACCGACTGAGAAACCTGTGGGGAAGATCATGGCATGAGACTTAGGTGAGGTTGCTTGTCTCTCTCTTTCTTTCTCTCTTAAGAAATAAACTTTTTAAATAACTGTCAGTTTAATCTCCGTAGCCTCTTCTCCCCTCCAACCTCTGCTAATGTTACTGACTCAAACAATTCCTTAGACTTGGGTATGTCTGCAGTAGACTGTCAATGTCCTCATCCTAAACCTTACCTCTTTCCAATCCATTCTCCTCATATCACTTTATATCCTAGAAGTGATAGTGCCTCCCTCAGGAGGGAATTGGTCTAAATTCCTTGGGTTAAGAATGGTAATGCTGGGCCAGCAGGTGTTATGGAGGTTAAGGTGTCTGGATCCCACATGGCCAAGTATTCAGTTCTAGTTCCATACCCAGCAGCTGGAAAGGTATGCCAGGCACATGTGTATGCATGCCCAAAACTCCGGAGAAGGTAATGGAGGAAAAGGGATTGTGGCATGGCTATCCACTGGGGGGTGATTTACTTACTGTCCCTCTCTCTCCCTCTGTCTCTTTCCAGCAAGCGCACACACACCGTATAGCAAAAAAAAAAAAAAGTTCTAATGTTTAAGCCAGACTGCTTAGATTCATAGGATTATTGTGAGTGTTAACTAAGGTAATACGTTTAAAATGCTTAACAATGCCTAACACAAAATAGATACACAGTGATGGTGTTAGTCAGATGGTGCTAGCTCATTCATTGCACATACTGGGTAAATAAAGACTCACCCAGACTCCAAGGGCTAGCTAATGATCTGATTGGGAAAAGGGGACAAATAGGTAAATAAAATATACCATTTGATCAGTGTTTGAACAAGTTGCTAAATGGCCAGGGAGTCAGAGAAAACTACAAAATCTTGTTCTCTTGAAATGGTCTGTGAAAACTTTTATTTTATGATATACACAGTAAGTAACTCAAGCTCACAACACAACTTAATACCTCCTAAACTACAAGTTCCTAATGCATGGAATTTTTGTATGCATGATTTTGTTCCTCTGTACCTTTGTAGTGGCCACAAGCAATTTGGTTTTTATGTTTGTGAACATTTAAGTTCTTTCTCTTAGGAATAATTTGAAAAAGCAGCTGGGCACTTGACCTATAAAAGGAAAGAAAACCACAGAGGAATAGCAAAGAGTTTGCAGTAAAACCTTGGGCTAAGAAAGAAAGTGATGGAAATGAACTGTATTCCAGTGATACTCAAGATGTGGGCTCCTGAGATTTGTGCAATAATTGCTAGTGGAGGTGGTATCAGGGAGACTGCAGGGCACCATCAGAATGCATGTAAATTCACTGTAGCTTATGAGAACATGCACATTCAAAACATTGAACATACATATCACAAAGGAACATGAAGCTTAGAAAATTGGGAACCAGCAGTTAGCATAATGGCTATGTTGCTGGACTCCCATGTAGTCGACCGCGGTTCGAGTCCCGGACTCGGTGGCTTAAAACTCACGCTGGGCGTGTGTGCGTGCATGCCCAAGATCCCGAGAGGAGAATGGAGGAGAAGGGATTGCGGCATGACCATCCCCCCTGGGGGGTGATTTCTCGCTTTCTGTCTCTATGTCTCTGTCTGTCGGGCGAGCGCACGAGCCCTATAGCGAAAACCTCTCCAACAACAACAACAACAAAAAAACGAAAGAAAGAAAATGGCTTTTGGTAGTCTCAATTCCCTCATCTGGAAGACAGGATTATAATAGTACTTCCAAATAAAATAGTTAAGATTAACTGAGTAAATTCCCAAAGCACTTTACCGATAAGGCACAAAAAGCAAGCACCTGGGGACCAGCAGGTGGCATTGTGGTTAAGGTGCTGGACACTCCCACATGGCTGACCACGGTTCGAGTCCCGAACCTGGCGGCTTCCTTTCTCCCTTTCTCTCTCTCTCTCTGTCTCTCTTTTGTCAAAATTAAAATAAATGAATGAATTAATAAAATTAAATAAATAATAATTTTAAACAAAAAAAGCAAGCACCTAATAAATGTTAATTCTTGTTGGTGGTGGTAATTATTAAGATCATATGCTTATTTCCTGCAGTCAAACAATGCACTTAGAAATAGCCCAGTCAGTTTAGGGAGAAGTGGATATATAATAAAAAGTTTGTTATTTCTCATTTGGCAGGTAATGTTTAATAATAATACCTGTGTTTAGAATTTCCTGCCTTTTGTGTCCTATTCCAATGGATATAAAATGGTATCATAGTTTTATAAGTATATCACTTATCCTTTCCACCATTCTATTTTGCACATACTGGCTTTAGTACCTACAGAATTTTGCTTATAATTGAACAGTATAACCTACAAGTGAGATGTGTAGGATTCTAGAACTCTTTCATTCTATTACCTAGTTTAATACACATAGTAATTGGTAACAGTAGTTTTATTAATAGTGCTTGTGCATTTCAAATACTCTCTGACTACCATGTATATCCTATCTGTTTTCTGGTAGGAATAAATAATTTTATGGTAATTAAAATAGTTTGATTTAGATACTTTAATAATGAGCGGAGTATGTAGCGCTGTATTAGAGGTCCTCTCCTGTGAGATACCTTCCCTCTCCCACTCAGTTAGATAATTCTCCCAGCCACCCCCCAACTATAAACCCTGTATATTCTTTCTCTGTCTCTTTATCCTTTTAACTTATTTGTACCTTCAAATAAATTATGATCCCGTTAACTTTGAGAGTTAGGATCATGTCAGAACACTGAAAGGAAAGACCAGCAACCAGTTGATGCTCAGCTGATTTTTTGTGAAGTGACTGAAATTTTGTTAAGCTGCCCTCTTATATGTGATATTCTTAGGCCATGGTCAACAGTTACTGATTCATTTAACTATTCAATTAATAACACCTCAAGGAACCAGCAGGTGGCACAGTGGTTAAGGTGCTGGACTCCCACATTGTTGACCACAGTTCAAGTCCCAGACCCTGTGGCTTGAAACTCACAATGGGCGTGTGTGCATGTATGTATACCCACCAGAATCCCGAGAAGAGAGTGGAGGAGAAGGGATTGCTGCATGGCTATCCCCCCTGAGGGGTGATTTTTTTGCTTTCTGTCTCTCTGTCCTCCAGCAAGTGCATGCACCCTATAGCAAAAATCTCTCCAAAAAAAAAAAAAAAAAGAAAACCTTAGAAGATAAAAAAGAACACCTTAGAGGATATGATAGAGTAGCCTAGAAATAAATAAAATTTAACAGAAGACCTAATATCAACCTATTCCCAAAGGCAATCATTTGTAAAATAACTTTATTTCTAGAGAAGTTTCCCTAGCCTTCCATAAGTGCTAAAAACCTTACCCTAGTTTCCTGGTTCCTAACTACTAGCGATCTGCATAAGATGACAGATCCAGGCTTCCATCCTGACTGACCAAAGAGAACTCTAGACACAACTGACTGTAGTTTGAGATCCTGAAATTAGACACAGAGACCTAACACACCTCAGCTCTTTAAGATACACCACAGGTGATGTTAGGAAAAGAAATAATCCAAACATGAAAAATATTTACCACATCAATTACTATTCATTGGGCATTCATCTCTTTGTTCACAGAAGCCTGAATTGTGACACTTAATTGTGTAATAGACAGATGATAGATGTAAATAAACATAGAAAATCGCCACCTGGGTCACCCAGCACATGCTATGTCAACCCAACATGAGGGCTATCTTCTTCACTGTGTGGGACAAATAATGAAAAGCAAGAAAGTTTGCAGATGTGACAGCAAGCAGCATAAAAGACTAGCCTGGCGTCCTCTGTAGCTTCAGTGTAGCCCGTTTGCTTTCCTCAATGTGATGACTCTCAGCCATAGGTCACAGTTGGGCCCCAGAACCTTAACCCAGTGCCCTGTAGCCTTTCCCCTTGCAGGGACCCCTGGAATTGCTACCATTGGCCAGTGTCCAAAAAGAAGGCTAGAACAGCTGCTCTAACAAATGGGTTTCCCCCATTCAAGTGAGCAAATAGGGAGTCTGAGCTGCTTTGCAATACTCCCTGCCGCTAGGTTGCATAAGCTGTTTAAAATGATAATAAAGTGTCTTGTTCTCTAGCACTATGTGTTTTTCTTTTCGATGATATGTAAATATCTTTAGGATCCTATTAAATGCTGGAGAGGAGAAATCATCCACCTAAAGAGCTGGTTTCAGCTTTTCTATCTATCTTTCTTTCTTTTTTTTTTTCTCTTTTGCAGACAGAAATGATTGTATCCTGGAGCCTCTTTCACTGCCAGAAAGTCCAGGTGGCTCCACCGCTTTAGAAGGTTCTCCATCTGTGCCTTGTATTTTCTGTGAAGAACATTTTCCTGTGACTGAACGAGACAAACTTCTGAAGCACATGATTATTGAGCATAAGATTGTCATAGCTGATGTCAAGTTGGTTGCTGATTTCCAAAGGTAAATTTTGTTTTTGTCCATAAAAGAATTAAATTTATTTGCAAGAGGAACAATGTAATGTATATATGCAATTCCTGTATAAAAATTAAAATTCATATTCTTTTTCAGGTTTCTCCTTAGACTTTTTAAAAAGTCTTTGTACTTTATTTTGAATTTTTTAAGCTTTAAAACAAAAACCGCTTTGCATTCTTTTTTCTTGAGTCTATAAGTTGTACCTGAGAACATCACACATTGATGCATTTCCTACAAATTCTGGAAGCATATCAGCTTTTCCAGACAGTAAATAATGTGTCTTTTGCCACATTCCATGAGCTTGTTGATACTAGATGGCTGTCAGATTGGTGTTCTGAGCCAACCTGGTAGTCTAGTAGTTAAAGGGAGCTGGATTCCAAATAGCCAACCTCAGTTTGAGTCTCAGCCCCAGCAACTTGAGAAACACTCTGGTAGTACGAGCTTGCATTCCTGAAGTCCCAGTGGGATAGTGGCATAACCATACCCCATTATGAGTCCTTTCTCCCTTACTCTCTTTGTCTGTCTAGTAAGCACATGGGCCTTCTGGAATTTAAAAGAAAAAAAAAAAAAAAGATTGGTATTCTTTTCATTTTTTTTTTTTTTTTTTTTAAGAGAGTTTTGCTATAGGGTGCGTGCACTCGCCAGAGAGACAGAGACAGAGAGACTGAAAGCATGAATTCACCCCCAAGGGTAGGTGGCCACACCATAATCCCTTCTCCACTCTCAGGATTTTGGACATGCATGCACACACACCTGGCATGAATTTCAAGTTGCCGGGTCGAGGACTCGAATCACGGTTGACTACGTGGGAGTCCAGTGACATAACCACTTCACCATCTGCTTGTCCCCTCTTTTCATGTTTTAAGCCACAGACATTCTCTAATTGAGTGTGTCCTTCCAGAAAACACAGAAGAAACTTGGTAACTGGCCACCCAAAAAGTAGTATTTGGGAAGAGGGATCCTGGAGCCTTTCAAGCCAAAAGCATATTATCCAAACAAATCTGTTTAAGTTCTGTGATAAGGTTGAAAACCAGAAAAATAATTAAACGATTCAGCAAACCAAAGGAGTGTGAGTTGACACCTGTTGAGGTCAGTGACTAAGGTACTGAGAGGAGGAAGGTGAAGAAGATAAAAAGGAGTTAGAGGTGAGTGCTCCAAGAGCTGCCAACATTGGACATATGTCAAGTGTCGTTTCCTGCCCACACAGCTGGCGCCCAAACTGAGCTAGCCTCCAGTTTAGGAGTGATGCCTGACTTAGAAGGATCTCTAACAGCAGACAAGCAATATTAGACAATTGGTCCTTTTTTCTCAATTAATAGTTTCTGGAAATAATTGTCCAAGGGAAATAAATAACGTCTTATAAGTAGCTGCAGTAGAGTATGTTCATGTGGAAACTTGGAAAGCACTTTCTGTACAGGCAGCAGCATAGTGGTTCCCAGCTTTACTGAATGGTGTATCTGGAAAGGTTTCACTTTGGGCTGTTCAGTACTGATTTCTCTATAAAACATTAGAGTAACCTAGACATTGTAATATCCCTGTATCTGAGCCCTGTGTCTCCCAGATGGCGTGCATCATTCCTAACCAGGACCTTCTTTCTTCTGATGAGTCTTGCAAAACAACAAGCTGGATTAGTAAGAGTGGACCCTGAGCCCAACTATAGTGGCCAGACAATAGGAACATTGCTGCATGATGCCAGAGGCCATAGGGGAAGGCTTTAGGTTCACATCCCTGGTCCACCCTAACACAGTGGGCATGCCCATGATCCTGGCTCACTGTCAGACTGGGGGCAGGATCACAGCATGAAGATTCTGTTGAGACTACCTCTCTCTTTCCTCTCATACGGGGGGGAGGGGACTTAAAAGAGTAGACTTTGGAACTAAGCAGGCGTAGGGTCAAGTGCAGGCTTCAGGAGTTCCTAACCTGTGACTTGTAGCAAGCTACTTAAGTACTCAGCACATCAGTTGCCTCATCTGTAAAATGAAGGTAACTCCAGCCCTTGTTAGATTGTTGAATATTACGTAAAACAGAATATGTATAGATAGTACTTGCTAATACCTGAAACACAGTGCATTCCCAATAAGAGGTAGGATACATTTTATTATTTGTGTTTTAATTACTGAAGATACATTTGAAACCTTAGTTTTCTATAACTAGCTTGAGTTTTCAATACACATTTATAGTGATCTGAAAACCATATTCTAATTGAGAATATAATTCTCAATTATATTCATAAAATCTAACTTTTGAGAAAATTTAGCGTTCTAAATAATCAAAACTTCTAGAAGGGCAGTTTGTTTTTAAGCCAGCATGCCCACAGGGGTAATATTAACCTTTCTTTATCCCTGATCATTATCTTTCATGTCCTACCAACTGCCTAGTGACAATACTGAACATTGGCTTGTGTCTTCTGCTGTGTGGCCCCTTGTATCCACTCAGCATTGCTATTTTTAAGTAGATTTTGTTATTAACTGATCACGTATCAGAAAAAACAGAGTAGGAGACAATTAGGTAAATAATCTATGTCATCACCTGGTAAAACTAGTCCCCTATATACTAAGACTCTGTGCTTCTAGCTCTCATTATTTTGTCATTGTTTTTTTTTTTGTTTTTGCCAGCAGGTATGTGTGCTCGCCAAAGAGAGACAGAGATAGGCAAAATGAGAAATTACTCACGAGGGGATGGCCACCCTGCAATCCCTTCTCCTCTCAGGATTTTGTGCACATACACACACCCAGCATGATTTTCAAGCCACTGGTTATGGAACTCAAACCATGGTTGGCCATGTGGAAATCCAGCACCTCAACCCCCACACTACCTGCTGGACCCCACTACTCTTTATTTTTAATTAAAGTGAGTGTGTGTGTGTGTGTGTGTGTGTGTGTGTTACATGTATGCATGCATACTCACACATTCATTCTCAGAGTATTCTGTAAGCTTTCTCATATGATGCTAACTAGTTACATGTAGTCAGATCTATTGTTCTATATAGTGCTTAGACTAGAGATCTAATTCTTTTCTTATTCAAATAACCATTGACAGATCTATTAAATGGATTATTCTTTCATAAGTCTTATATTATTCAGATTTTATTTATTTATTTATTTTTATTTCCTATAGGGCATGTGTGTTTGTTGGGGTGGGAGGAGTGGGGAATGGGCACACATATACACATATCTGGCATGTTTCTCAAGCCACCAGGTCCAATATTCAAACCCTGTAGTCAGCCACCTGGGATCTAGCCACTTTAACCACCATGCCACTGGCTGGCCCAGAAATTATTCTTTTACTTTCTTTTGTCATATAAATGCTAATTCTTCTTCAGAAATTGTAGAAAAAATATGATTATCTACCAGTGATAATTAAATAATGTTAAGGTTTTTCTTTCTCTTCTGCTTTTAAAATCTGTGAGGAATGTCTGAATCTGTTTCTATTTTTTCCTTTGTACTTATGTACGATAGTTATGTATCTATATCTGTACTAATCAATATCTCTATTTTTATCACAGATATTAATCTTACCCATATCTGGGCAGGAAAATCAAAATATTTACTAGGTCTCAGGGCTTATGAGTCAATAATTAAATGTTAGGATCAGTCACGCTGTAAATGCAGTTATGCAATAAAATGGATGCATTAATTTAGAAGAAAAAAGCACATGTCTGTTAGCAGAGATTTTGAAAGTGTATAGTTACCATGTATTTTAAGTATGGAAACCTAGATTTTCTTTATCAGTTGTCCACCTAAATAAATATTATTTTCATTCTTAGGTAAAAACATGATTAATTCAAATGGACTCTTGCTTTTAAATACTTTTTAATATCAATGTGTCCAGACTCCTTTAAATAATAACCTCGTATTCTTTAGAGAAATAAAAAATTCTCCATGGGACCAGCAGTTGGCATAATGGCTATGTTGCTGGACTCCCATATAGCCGACGATGGTTCGAGTCTCAGACTCGGTGGCTTAAATTCATGCCAGGCTCATGTGCGTGCATGCCCAAGATCCCGAGAGAATGGAGGAGAAGGGATTGCAGTGTGACCATCTGCCCTGGGGGGTGATTTCTTGCTTTCTGTCACTCTGTCTCTCTCTGTCTTTCTGGCGAGCGCACATGCTCTATAGCAAAAACCTCTCCTTAAAAAAAAAAAAAAAAAAAATCCTGTCCAAACAAGTCAAGTATTGACTGTTAATTATCAGAGTTAAGTTGAAATCTTCTCAATATTGTGTGGCTGTTTCTAACTTCAGAAAGGAAGTCATAAGGGCTGGGGATGAAGGTGGGGAGGAGGAAGCTGGGAAAGGTTTAGTGGGCATGAATGAATTCATTGGGAACTTCTCCAAGAGGAACTGTTACTTCTGAGTAGAGTAAGCAATAAAGATGATAAATAATAGATAAGAGATAAATTTGCCCTGTGCTTTACAAGACGTAAACTGTAAGTTTCCATATTAAATATATTTGATGTTTTCTTTATTGAAACAAAGTAACAGTAAAACTTCCTGAGGCAGAGAAAATAAAACCAAAAATAAAAATCTTTCCTTTGAGCCCATTGAACATAGTTATTTATACTGAGCTATTTGCTAGCTTCATCCAGTAGATAAAATTGCTGCAGAAGATAAATGTTAACTCCTTAATTCTTGTCCCTTTCTATATTAAATTCCACTCATTCAGTGCTACTTAATTAACAGCCATATCTCAAACCTTTATGCCTCTGTCAATAAGCACACCAGTAACAGTGGGAGGCTGGGTAGGCAAGATATTGCTACCAAGACTTCGTGTGAGATGGTTCTATGGTTTGAAGTTCTTTTAAAAGAAAAAATATTGCTTATGACCTAGTAATTACTTTTATGGTTTTCTAATAAAATATGATTGATTTAATAGCTGTCATCTAAATAAAGAGTTGATATCACGTAATATTTCTTAGTGGCCTGTGTATTTTGAGAAGCTGCAATTATAACATTGAATAAACTGGATAAGTAGGAAGAAATGGCGAAGAGTACTAAATGATTCCTTAACTTTGAAAAATAGTAGGTAGGAAAAAAGTGCCATAAAAAGCAATCTGCTACCTTTAAGCTGTCTTTCAAGTGAATACTGTTTATCTGAATGCTGGTACTAATGACAGGAAAATGTATATATTTGCACCTCTTAATTCTAATTATAAACTTAAAAAAAAGAAAAAAGAAAAAAGCTCTGTTATGTGTTTAGCTAGGACGTTTCTTAACTCAGATTTAGACTTAGATCAAATGTATGTTGCAAATGAAATGTATTTATATAGTATGCTACAGTAAGACATGAGGAATAATCTTATATATTTAAGTAATACAATGGTTTATTATTTTATTATATATATATATATGTTTGTTTGTTTGTTTTTAATTACTAGAGGGTACATGTGCTCACCAGAGAATAATAGAGACAGAAAGAAAGAGAAGGTGAGGGAGAAAGCATCCCTTCCCAGTTGGGGCATGGTTGCACCACATCCCTTCTCTTCCATATTTCTCCAGCCTGTCCAGATTTGGGGCACACACGCACACATGTTTTTGGAGCCACCAGCACCAGGATTTGAACATCAGTGTGCCATGTGAGATCCAAGTTCCTTAACAACTAGGCCACTGGCTCAGTCCTGTTTATATTTTACTTTTGCTACAGGATTGTTTTCTTTGATATTGTCATCACCCAACTGTTGGTCAGGAAGATAACATTCAAAATCAAATGAGAACTTCATTCCTATTGGATAATCCAACAAGGGGGTTTTCAAAAATCTCATAAAAATGCATATTATGGGGAAACAGTGTATGGGTATCAAAAAATTAGGGCATTCAAATAAACTCATACTTTAATTTCATTTTTCCACAAACCTTTTGGCGTTCCTGCATATTACCTATTTTAGGCACTTGGCCTCAAGGACCACAGGAAACAACTCTTTGGAGATGTTTCTAGAAGTGGTATGTGAAAAATATTCCAAAAGCAATGCTTAATTGTTAAGAGCAATGAAATAACTTCTAATTAACTTTTTGACTTTCTTATTAAATGTTTTACACAATATTTTTCTTTTGGGCACCAGTAGTTCTCTGTGGTAAACATTTTTTGTTTGTTTGTTTGTTTGTTTCACAAAATGAAATTTTTATTTGTCACTGTTTAAAGTCTGAACTTTAAACAGACCCTTGGTCTGGTGGTTCATATCCATCAGCTCATTCAACTTTGGCGCCCGTCTCATCCCCAGTAGCTTTTCCAGAGCTACTACCTTCACCATGAAACTCCATGAGTTTTCCCAATTCAAACTTGGGCTTCTTCATAGATGGGTCGGCAAGCCTTTTTTATGTCTTTTCTAATGCTATCTGGAATCAGTTCATTGACCTCTTCTTTCAAGTCATTTGTCTGCACCTTCTGGGTCACGACTTCTATCATCTTCTCCCAGATTTGGCAGACCTCTGATGCTGGACATACAAGGTCTTCTGTATCTGATTGTTGCGTTTTTAGGTAAACCCAGCACAGAAGAGACGAAGCAAATAATCATCAATAGTCTTGACATCAACATGAGCTTCAATTATACTCTGCCATTTTTTGACCATGGAACACATTTTGCAATGGGTGAGATCCATGCCATGGAAGTTAGTCAAGCAGTTTTTGCCCTGAACGTCCTCAGTAATTAGCTTGAATTTCCTAAATGCAACTTCATCATTCTGCACATCTGCAAGGCTAACTTCAAACACACGGCCCTTAAGACTGTCAGATGCAATTTTGGTTCCTTGAGTCCTGGTAACCAGTGTTTTCCCAATATATCTTATGTTGAACATAGCAAGTGCTTTTACATCATATCAGTCATTTTTAGAAAATGGACCAACCACTTTCTTCTTGGCTACCTTTTGCCACCTTTTGTAAGAAGCTTATCTTGTCAACCACCATGGTGCTACTCCGTAAACATAAATTGTTTACTACCTTTATTTTTAACTTTTGGGTTGTCAGGAAAGTCATGACACATTTTTGCACAGAAAAATACATCATGACTTTCCTGATGACCTAATAAATATGTTACTCTCTCTTACAATTATAGCTACCATTTATTTAATACCCAGCATATTGGGCACTGCTTTACATGAATCATCCTATTTCATTATCAACAATTCATTTTACAAATAAGTAAGCTGAGTTTTAGAAAGGCTAAATCCCTTTCTTATGTTTATCATTGCATCTGCCATGGTGGAGTCCATTATTAAGGGTTTGACTGTTGTCTTTATTTAAAAAGCAAAACTGCTTCTAGAATAAGCAAATGATATTGACTGTTCATTAAAAAAAAGATAAAGTCAGGACCAGTGGGTGTTGAAGTTAAGGCTCTGAACTGTGGTTTGAGTCCCAGACCTGGCAGCTTGTTTTCTCACTATCGTTTAGTCTCTCTCTCTTTGGTAAGTACATATGCCCTATAGCCTATTTAAAAATAATAATAAATAAAATTAAATAAGTTTTAAAAAATAAATAAATAAAGCCAGTGAGGGCTAGTCCTGTAGCCTAGTGGATAAGGGAACTATATCCCACATGGCCAACCACAGTTCAAATCCTGGCCCATGGGCTTGAAAAACATGCCTGGAGTATGTGTGTATGCCCCATATCCTGAGACAGCATGGAGAAATGGAAGAGAATGAATTGCAGCATGACCACATACCTCACTGGGAGATACTTTCTCTCTGTCTACACCTGCATGCCCTCTGGTAGAAAAACTCACACACAAAAAAGTCATTGATAATCAAAGAGCCATCTGGTCTTTAGGATCCAGGCTCTTACCTGGTCATCAGTTTCATATAACTTCACACAGATACTTTTCTAAGTCTGTAAATATTTTCCAAATGTAAGCAGCATGTGTGTTCAAAGTGTTTTCATTGCCTTTTAACAGGATATAGATGCAAAATGCAATAGAACTAGTAGGACTAACCATTATGCTGTTCTCAGTTTTGACTAGAGGAGGTCACTTGATTGTAGATAGAGTGGCAACCAGTGAACTGCTCAGTCAGAGAGGCATATTCTAGTTGTAGCCATGAGAAACTCCAGAGAACTTTGCCCTGATTTTTTTTTTTTCAAGATTTCTTGCTACAGGGCATGTGTGCTCATGGAGAGAAAGACAGATATGAGAGGGAAACCGAGAAATCACCTCCCAGGTGGATGGCCATGCTGCAATCCCTTCTGTCCATTCTCCTAGGATTTTGGACACACACACATGTGCCCAGCATGAGTTTCAAGCAGCCAGGTCCAGGACTCAACCCCGATTTGCCTTGTGGGAGTCCAGCACTTTAACCACTATGCCATCTGCTAGCCCCTGCCCTCGTAGTTTCTGAGTCAATGATCTCAGTAATTGGATTGCCATATACATACCTTTGCTTTGCCATGAAAATAGATGTCTGTATAAATAGGTTTGCAAGAACAGTCCGTCTTCTATTCTTTTTTTTTTTGGAGAGGTTTTTTGTTTGTTTGTTTGTTTTGTTTTCCGCAATAGGACACGTGCGCTTGCCAGACAGACAGAGAGAGACATAGAGACAGAAAGCGAAAAATCACCCCCTAGGGGGGATGGTCACGCTGCAGTCCCTTCTCCTCCATTCTCCTCTCAGGATCTTGGGCACGCACGCACACGCGCCCGGCATGAGTTCTAAGCCACCGGGTCCAGGACGTGAACCGCAGTTGACTACATGGGAGTCCAGCAACATAGCCATTACGCTAACTGCTGGTTCCCCCGTCTTCTGTTCTTGACATCTCTACTGTGGGTTTTATTATGTTCCTTCTTCCCCATCAGCACTTTGTAGTAGAAGATATGCTGAGAGGAGAATAAGAAAAGGTCTGGGAGTATTATTTAGAGTCTCTAAGTCTTTTCTTGCCTTTTTTTCTCCTTTTTCTCTCTCTATCATAGGAGGGATAAATCAACTTTTTATTGGGGAATGGAAAAGCGGAGAATAAGAGTGAGTATCTAGGATGCCTTAGTATTCTAGAGTGGAAGGTCCTGAAGCAGGGCCAGGAGGGCCAAAGACAAGATGTTTCAGCTTTTATAGGTACTTTTTTCTCCTTTTGTCTGTTTCAGTGGATCCAATATGCACCTGCCTTTTACTTCTGAGACTTCTAATATGGAAGCCATAGAACAATGGTACATCATTTGTAGTATTTGTGGTTTGAGGCTGAGTTGGGGCCTCAAATTGTCATTTTTAGAACTCTTAGGATAAAGTCCAGCACTGTTCTATAAGGAAAGCATTCTCCTCTTACTTAACCATCAAAGTTGACAGGATAATATAAAAAAGAGAGGAAAAGGAAAAGAGAGAACTGAAACATTTTTTTCTGTTTCTATATATAGGTTATTGACTTAATTTTCCTCATCTATTTTATACTCACTCAGTGTTGTCATCTCTTGATGTTAGCTCCTGTCTTGACTTTCTCTCATCTCTCCCAGCACAGATACTTTCTCTTTGCCAGAGGGCAAATACACTCACCAAAAAAAAAAAGAGAAGGGATTGGAGCAAGGGCACACAGGCATAAGCACCAGTGTGTTTCTTAAGCTACCAGGGTCAGAATTCAAACCATGGTCAGCCATGTAAAATCCAGCTCCCTTAACCACTGGCCATAGGGCTGACCCCAAAGTTTCTTGTAACATACAAATGCCCTTTCTAAAGAGCATCATGGGATTGGGAAGTTAATGTTAAGAAAAAGGAAAGTAATATTAATAGAAGGAAAATATGGGAAGTTGGAGCTACTTAGGGAAATTTATAGGAAATTTTAAATGCTCTTCTACATCTTTAAAACAGTTATTGTGGGCCTACTATGTACCAAACACTGCTAGGTGCTATATCAACCATTTAAGTTGTTCAAACTACTTATCTTCCTGTAAGCTTTATGTATTTCAGTAAGTTTCTCCTCTTTCTTTCTAATTTATTTGTTTTACTCATCAGCTATGTAGCCTGATCAATTGTCAACTATAAAGTCAACCTTTCCATTTCCTTTCTTTCCATGCAAAAGACCATATTCATTTCTTAGTACCACTTTATAAATGAGATTGCAATTGCCAGTATAAATCTTTTTCGATAAATGGAAAAGTTCAATAGCTCATTGAATCCTGTCATCCTCCTCCTTCATCAGACATGCAGGTTTAGGTGTTAACGCTTCACTTTTAAATTTAACTAGAGTGTTGCTTCTAACGCTGTTCATTAGACACAAGAATTGTAAGCTTCGCTATTTTTCCAAAAGCAAAATTTGTCTCATTTCAGACACAGCATAGAGATATGAAATATTTCTATCTCGGTATATAGATATTGAATTAAATTGATTGCTCATTGCATTTTTCTTCTAACCTATGTTCTTTACATGTATAAAACAACCACTCTACTTCCTCTTTATTGAAGAATGTGTCATAAATCTATTTAAGAGCTGTTGCATTTTTAAATGCACATAAATTTACATGTTATTTTAGAAAAAAAACTTTATTATACATAATAATTTGTTTTTAACTTTCCTATATGTCAGTTTATTGAATTCGATGATAGTAAAGTTTAATCATTTTCATGCCTTTACAGGGTAATTTCATTCCATTAAATATTTATTTCATATTTCTACAATGCTCCATTGCCTCTATATTCACAAATTTTCCAACAGTTTTCAGTTAATTTTTGATTTATTTGTTACTTTAGGATAATTAAATGTAATAAAATCCTGACATTCTAAAGAAAGTAGTATACTTGGTCTTCTCACCATTCTTTCCTTTTGATTGTTCTAAGATACATTTTATATTGGAGGAAAAGGTTCACTGAACAGCCCATTACAGATTTTTGTAGTGTGATAAGAATCAACTCCACAGCTCCATTGGGTAAGTGAATGGCTTTTCCTTACAACCCCGAAATTCAAGAAACAATCTTAACTGATTTTAATTAGAATCAACCTCACTTTTATAATAGCTCTGATTAAATTGCTATATTTATTTTTCCTAACTTGAATAAAACTATAATAAAATTGTACACCAGAAGAGATTCTAATAGATGCATGTATATAAAGACACACATTTTTAAAGGAATAAGTCCTTCTATAAAATGTTAAATTTATTGTCTCTCATTTGTTTTTCTAATCTTTCCAACAGAAGAACAAGACAATTATTTTTTGTTATGTGATGTTTTACCAGAAGATAGAATTCTTAGAGAAGAGCTTCAGAAACAGAGACTGGTAAGAATTATTTTTAAAGAATTAAAGGGTGAACAGTATGCTGGAAATACACACAAAATTGTTTTTGGCTTTGCTCCCTTTTTTTTTCTTTTTCATTTTTATTATGGAAACTTCTAAGCATACACAAAAGAAGAGATAATACACAAAGATATTAAAACATAAAAAATATATACTTCACTAATAATTAAATGCAGAGAAGATTGTTAGCTTTGTTTTGCTTCCTGGATTATCTCTCGAATACAACAGAGCCACATTTTTGTTATAATTTTCGCTGCCTGACACATGCTAGGGTTCAGTAGTCGTGGAAAAATGCCCTCAGCTAAAATTGAGTTGAATTGATTAACCTTTTTTCTCCTCTTCACTGTGATGTGCTATGTACAAGCATTTCTTTCATTCCCCTTTATGAATTAAGCATATGGTTTGATCAAGATAGTTATTTCCAGCCTTAACCGTACATAAGCTAATTTGAAAACCTCAGCATTTTTAGACTGTAAAAAAGTATGAAAACATTTTTCATTTTTGTAAATTAATCAGAAATTTGTGCTTTTACTTAGTTTTGTTTAAAAATATGCAGTTTTCCCCTTTTTTGTTATTTAATCCTGACTATTAATAGAGATAACTTGCTCTTCCTTTGGCAATTTCTTAAAAACCTACCTTATATCTTCAGACTTGGCAAGGTACATTATAAGAGAAAAGTATGACTTACTAATAAATGTTGTGCTACATCCTGGCAAGATCTTGGAAGAAAATAAATTCTATTTTTCGTAGTCATATTATTTAAGAAAGCCCCTTGAAGCATGTTCTAATTTCTAGACATCCTAGATGATTGTTTCTCCCAGTAAGAGAAGATAATATAAAAAAAAAAAATTAGGCTCTTCCTGTTCAACAAACCAACCCAGTGAATAAACAGAATTTTCTGAGTTTCTTTCCTGTCCTTACAACTGCGTATTATGAAATCAGGAAAACAAGGGTGAATTTACTACTGTATTTTATGCATTTTGTTTGCTCATACTTATTCAAAACTTTTAATTTCCATTAGTTTTGTCAGTCTTGGTTACAGTGGCCTTAAACAAGAATGATCAAGCTGTCATGATCCTTGTGCCCCTGAGGATTTCATTCTAAGGACGTACCCTACTACTTCACTCATTATTGTTCCTCAGCATACAGAATCTTGGGCTACAGATAGACTGAGGTCCCTAAAAATATCTACCTGTACAAAATTCAGACGATATGTTTTACATTACAGTCTGACAGAGTGATAGATTTAATGAACACAAACATTGTAGCAGCTTAGACAAAACATGAATGAAAATGAAGTTAATCCATTCATGATCATTGAATTAATGTCTAACCAGATGATTATATAAAAAAGTACAAAGCATAGCTCCTATCAGCAGAGTGTTGAATTTATTTAAAGAAAGACAGATATGTAGTCTTACTTCCATAATAGTGAGTGAGTCTCTTATAGGGCTTGTGGACATTAAATAAGGCAATGTATGTAATACACTTAGAACAATAAAACTAATAATAAAAGTGACAATATTAGTGTGTCTTAAAATGAGAAGGATTAGGGTAGTTGGGGAGTTGTAGACAAGGAAAGAAAAGTGCATATGAATCTACATGTTCAAGGTATATTCTGGAAAGTTGAGTAAGTGTAGTCTGGCTCAAGTAGATTTTTTATAGGGAGAAAAGGAGATAGATTAGAGAGGTAAGATGGAGCTAAATTGTCAAAATCCACAGTGCCAAGAACAATGACTTTGTAGTAAGGAAGACCCATTGATGTATCCTCACAGCCCATCAGAATGACATAACAAAAAGATGATAAATGTAGCTATGTGGAAAATCCATTTAAAGCCGTTAAATCCTAGGAAAGAACAGACCAAGTTACAGATATAGGAAGAAGCTAAAGTGCCAGCCATATGCCATGCCTCGCTTCATAGCAACCCTGTGAGGTAGCTATGAAATGCCATTTTATTGATGAGAAGACTGGAATAGAAAGATAAATTTGTCCAAGACCACTTAGTGAATGAAAAGCAGAGCTGGGATCGTAAGCAAATGTGCCTGCGTGGTCTTTTAAGCCATGCCATTTAGGAATTATTTATTCAGCCTCCCGAGTACCTTGTACTAGTTACTCTTTCTTATTTTTTAAGAATTATTTTATTTAGGAACCAGCAGTTAGCATAATGGCTATGTCACTGGACTCCCATGTAGTCACCACGGTTCGAGTCCTGGACCCAGTGGCTTAAACTCACGCTGGGCATGTGTGCATGTGTGCCCAAGATCCCGAAAGGAGAATGGAGGAAAAGGGATTGCAGTGTGGCCTTCGCCCCTGGGGGTTCATTTCTCGCTTTCTGTCTCTGTGGTGAGCACACGCGCCCTATAGGAAAAATACTCTAAAAAGAAATTATTTTATTTAACTTTATTTATTTTAATTTGAATAGAGAGAGACAAAGTGTGAGAGAGAGAGGTGAAATGAGAAATCAAGCCACCAGGTCTGGGATTCGAACCGCAGTCAGCCATGTGAGAGTCCAATGCCCTTAACCACCACACCACCTCTCAGCCCCGATGTACTAGTTGTTCTAAGTTCTGAGAATCTGTCCTGATGCTGATGGTCTGCCATGTCTGTGTACAGAAGGGATTCAGGTTTAGATTCGAATTTAGGGAAACAGAGGAGGCATCCAGTAGCTAGCCATTAATCATGGTTAAAGGATCAACAGAAAATTATAAAATGACTGGCCAAGCAGCCAGAAAATAGGTAGAACTTGTAGTTAGTCCGTGTATCACAAACTTATTCTGTTGAGTTGTCAGAGAAGTTATGACACATTTTTGGATAGAAAAATACATCATGACTTTTCCAGTGACCCTGTCTACAGTATGGAAGCATGAGGTTGGTGTGGGTGACCGATCCTCCTTTGGGAGTTGTTAAGTATTATGTATATGAGCTCTAAAAATCATAGCTCTACAAATTGGTTTATGAAAATGGGTATATAATCTGGTCTAGATTGGAGTTAATTCATCTCAATATCAATAGGATCTCAAATCCATGAAGGAATACCCTCAAGCTAGAGTATTAGTGTGGCATTTGGCCTTCTTATCTGCATAAATAATCATTTGCATATGTATCATTCTTTAATATTTATGATCTCATTTGAAACTCTAAGTAAAGCATTTAGTTTAAGCACCTTTGTGTAGTTTACTCTTAGTTTAAAGTGACTTTATAGCTCTGAGGGCAGAAAATTTCAAATATCCTTCCATAG
>NW_006159742.1:329486-339335 GCF_000334495.1 Tupaia belangeri chinensis | reverse complement strand
TTTTTACCCAAACCCAATTTTTTTTATTTTAATTTTATTTAGTGTGTATGTGTGTGTATATGTGTGTTACATTTTTTTATTACACATAGTCACTGTACATCTTTTCCCAGCATGAGTACAGTGCATATCAGTCAAGTCAAAGATATTACCACATCCATTATTATCAACAGATCATATTTCATTTTTATGACTGTTAAATGTTTTCTTCTTTCTCTGATCCCTTTTCTCCCAACTCCCCATTATCCTCTTCTACTGTCTCTAGTATCTACAGTTGCCCTCCCTGTTGTGATAACTTCCAATCCCTCAGTTTCTGCCATAACGTGCAGAATACACAGTGTTTTTCTTTTATAGTCTGGTTTGTTTCGCTTAGGATTACATGTTCACTATTTGTCCATTTTGTGTCAAATGTCAAGATCCCTTTGTTTTTCTTTTATGGCAAGTAGTTTTCCATAGTGTATGTATGCCACATTTTTTTTAAATCATCTATTCTTGGACATTTGAGTTGGTTCCATGTCTTAGCAATTGTGACTAATGCTGCAATAAACATGGCTGTGCAAGTGTTTTTCTGATTTTCTGTCATTTGTGTAGATACCCAGGAGTGTAATTGCTGATTTCTATTTGTAGGTTTTTGCGGAACCTCCATATTGTTGTCCACAGTAGCTGCACTAATTTTTTTTTTTTTATCCCTGTTTGTATTTAACTGGTTGGAGGAATATAGAGTCTAAATAATTCACTAGTTACAGTAGCAGACTTAAGGCCAGAATCATATTTCTTTTTCTACTTTCTTCTAGACCTTTCTAGTTTCTTGACATTTATGAAACTTGTGTGTGTGCCCAGTTTTCTTTTAGAAGTGCTTGATTCCTACTTGGCACTTAGTTTTTTTTGAGTTTTTTTAATCCATATTCTGAAGGAAACTACAGAGTAGGAAAGATTCTTGGTAATTTGAATGGCCTGTATGCCTTCTTCACTGTTTCCTTCTTTAAAACTTTTCCCTTGATCTTTGCATGTTTTTCTCTTATTTCTCATCAGTCTAGCTTTATGTCCTCCGGTAGTTCTTTTCCCTCTTGTCTTTAAAGTAGGCATATTTATGTTGCCCAAGGTTGTATCCCTGACCCAGGATATGTACTTCCCTAACTACCACTGCTACACTTATGACATAAATTCTAGTGCTGGCACAGACTGGGCAGAATAAATACCATTGATTAAGTTCATCTTTAGCTTTCCTTAAACTTTTACATATAGATTTCCAGTCAGCACCTTAAGTTTGATATGCCTAAAAATGGAACTTTTTTTTTTAATCCTGTACCAAAACTTACTATTTGCCTGTTATCTTTTTCCAAAAGCATTCTCCCAGTCATTTACTTTGGACATTTCTAGAATCATCTTTTACCTCATTCCTTTTTCTCATCTCTGTACCTAAATCATTTGTCAAGTCCTATCTGTTGACCTAAGTCCCCTCAAGGTGCACTCCTAGTACCTTTTATCTTACCCTGCTTATGGAATCCCCTCTTCTGTTAATTGACATTGCCTCCAGAATTTCAATAGTGAAAAATAAACAAGATCACTCAACTCTCTTCTGAAAACCTGCAGTTTTATCTACATAATCTTGAGCTTTTTTTAGCCCAACATGTATTTCCAGTACTTTTCTCCCCTTTCTTTCAGTTGTCCAATGTCTATTTTATTTCTTCAACAAATATTTATCTTGCACCAGACATTGTTGTAAATGCAACTGCTATAGCAGTGAATGAAATAGGCAGCAGTCTTTGCCCTTATCTAGTTTATAGTCTAGTGAAAACAGTCCTTATCTCATATTTACATAAGTAGGTTAGATACTTCTGGGACTGTGCTTTGTCAGTCAGGAGTCCCAGCTCTCCCTCTCCACTTAAGTCTGCCTTCTTTACTGAATTAGATGCTTCTTAAGAGTTAGGACCATCACAGTCACTTTTGTATCTTCTTTAAGCCTCATTCATAAAGAATTAACTGAAATTGAACTCTGAAGTATTGGCTTGGTATTTCTACAAAGTCATATATTAGGTTTTTGGAAAAGTCATGACGTATTTTTGTGCAGAAAGAAATGTGTCATGACTTTTCAACAACCCAATTAAGTAGATTTCCCAGATTTATAAAGGAAATGAAAATAGCTAAGGCAGACATCTTCAATCACTGGATTATACTTTTCACTTAAACATACAAAATATTTGTTTTCCCATTTGCCTACAGGAGAAAACATGGTGTTTTATAACTTCTTAGTAGCAAAATGTGACTTAACTTGGAAAAGAAGAAATATTCCTATAAACATGTGGAAGTTTTTCTTTTTCTTAATCAGTGTTATCAAGATCAGCTTAAGACATCATTCATGACAACTATAAATATTTATGAACATCTTAACCTGTATAGCAATTTGATCTTCTTAGAAAGACATAGGGATTTTTTGTTTTTAATGCTACCTCATATAGCTCACCTCCCCCCACAAAAGAGGAATAACAAAATGAAATTACATCTCTCCCACTGAAAAGATTCTTCTTCCTGGGACCAGCAAATGGTGAAATGGCTACATTGCTGGACTCTCATGTAGTTGACCACGGTTCAAGTCCCGAACCCGGTGGCTTAAACTCACACTGGGCGCATGTGCATGCATGCCCAAGATCCTGAGAGGAGAGTGGAGGAGAAAGGATTGTGGTATGGCCATTCCCCCTGGCGGGTGATTTCTCACTTTCTATCTCTCTGTCTTTCTATCGAGCGCAGGCACCCTATAGCAAAATCCTTGCCACAAAAATTAAAAAAAAAGAAAAAAAAGATTCTTCTTCTTTGTGCCATTTTATAGAATTTGGAGACTCAGTAAAGGATCAAATTACTGTATATCAATTATGTCAAAATAAAAAATGAGTTTACATTTATACCTTGTTTTACATAGTTTTAGCTTTGTAGTACAATACAGGTTCTGGTTCTGTGTCTAGAGTAACTATTACAAAGTACAGCAGAGATCAAGTTAGCTAGAATGACCATGGAATGATTTTAAGTTTCGGATTAATTCATTATTTCACTTGGGAAACATAAACACAGTTTGAAACAATTCTAACCTGAATCGCAAAGTTAACTACTTTGAACTTCTTCAACAAGAACTTAAAATTTTTATGGCTATTTAAATATGCATTGGCTATGAGAGATCAAAGCATAACATGAAAGGCAATATTACTATCACATTTTAGATGGAAAAACAAGGTCAGAGATACTGAGACATGCACATGGCCATATATACAGAATTAAATAGGAAGGGAAACAAACGAATCTCCTGTTTTCCAACCCCAAATACCATTCTCTTTCTGACTTTAGGAGATCTTTTATCAAATGTGATCTTCCTTTCAAAGCAAATGTGACAGTTTCTAAATTGACATTTGTTAGAATCAATAAAATGGCCAAATAGGACATAAGTTTGAATATTGTGTGTCTGTGTGTGTGTGTGTGTGCTTGTGTGTAATAATGTTTTGTTTTCATTGTCACAAAAATTTTTTAAGGAAATCTGATTTCTGAGGCCAGCAGATATTGTAGCAGTTACGTCACTGGGCTCCCACATGATTGACCAAGTCTCAAGCCCTGGACCTCGTGGTTTGAAAGTCAGGCCAGGCACGTATGCATGCGTGCCCAAGATCTCTAGGAGGAGAATGGAGAAGAGATTGCAGCATGGCCATGCCCCTGAGGGGTGATTTCTCGCTTTCCCTCTCACTGTCTGGCTCCCTCCCTTCCTCCTCCCCACCCCCACCCCAGCACCCAGCACATAGCCCTAAGGCAAAAATCTTTCCAAAGAAAGAAAAAGAAAATCTGATTTCTTATCATCTCCTAGTCAGTAGTAGATAGAAATTTCTTATTCCCTTGGGCCTAAGCCTCTTATATTTTCTTTTAACACTTGAAAGTAGTGTGCTTTCAGAATTGCCTCTATCTTCAGAGAAACCTAGGACTATACTTGACCTTGAGTTTATCCAAGGAGATATTTCCCTAGGCAGGTAATTTATAGTAAGACAGGCCATGCTGATCGCTCTCTCCTTCTTTAGTGAAGAAGTTGGATATTTTGCCGTTTCGAATCGCCACCTACTTAATATCGCTAGCTCTTTCTCTTCTTTCCTAAGTGACATGCTCTTGTAGCTTTAATTCAATACAAATAAAAATGTGGCTGTTTTCATTTCTTATGTGTTTTAAGTTTTGCATTTTCTTTTTGTGCTACTATCTTTTTCATTGTGATGATCTATAAAAGTAGTTAGGTTTATTTAACTCTTTTCTCTCTCAGTTCATTCTTAGATGTTCTCTCTCTTTCTTATTCTTTAAAAGCTACCTCAGTGAGGCTCAAAGTAGGAGAAAAATACCCTTTCTATCCCATGTGGCAGCAGATGGTTGTTGGCGTTCTCATTGCAGTTTCAGAAAGGGTGGGAGCTTCTGATATCTTTCAGAAAGGTGAGACATAGCCAAATCAAATCTAATAGATTTGGGTGAGTGTATCATCTTCTAGTTGGTTCTCTCTGGCTTTTTTCTTTTACTGTCTCTCTTTAATCATGGACATAGGTGGTCTTTTCTCTTCATCAAGATTCTTGATCATGTCACAGAATTAACTTTTCATCATCTCTTAGAAAAATGCTGAGGAAGGTGGATTTGTTAATTAATTTATTTATTTAAGAGACTGTGTTGTACTACTGATAATCCTTTGTTTAGTAACAGTTATTCCTGCTTCTCCCTGCATAGGCATGTTTTTGTTTAAGCATATTAAATATATTGTGTGGTTATATTGCTAACGTAAATTCAAATAACTCAAGCCATCAGATTCTGACAAACTGATGAGTGTTTTCCAATGCTACCCAGCACTTTTTGACACTTGAAAGAAAATTCCTTTGGGGGGCTAAGGGGAGTAGTTTTTTACATGTCTGCTCATAAAAAGGCTTCTAAAATATTTAAGTAACTTGAAAACAGATTTTATTCTGAAAGTGATTGAAGCTATACATCAATATCTGTACACAAAATGTATTCATGTTTCCATTTTACTTTGTTAACCAACCTTGTCCCCTAATCCTTAAATTAGCGGAAATTTACTGAGCTTTTTATACTTTCATTTCTTCACATTGAATGTTACTTCAGATAGAATAAAGGATGTGATAGAAAAAAAGGATGTGATATAAGCTTTTCGCCATAACACTGAGTGGGATTAAATTGAAAATACCATCTTAACTGTCAAAAGAGATAAGAAATGGCAGAAAGAACAAGAGGAGATGGTGTTATTTCCTTTAGCTTCCTCAGTTTGAAACAACTTGAAGACCAAATTATTTATATAATATTCCTTATTCAAATTATATAATGCTAGCAATTAAAATTCTCCCATACTTTCAGGTTTTTCTTTTTCTCAACTTTATTATTTTTTTTTTTTAAGAAATTTTTGCTATAGGGCATGTACGCGCTCTGGAGAGACAGAGAGACAGAAAGCGAGAAATCATCCCCCTGGGAGGAATGGCCGTTCCACAATCCCTTCTCCTCCACTCGCTTTCGGGATTTGGGGCACACACACACAAGCGCCCAGCGTACATTTCAGGCTGCTGGATCCAGGACTTGAATCACATTTGACTACGTAGGAGTCCGGCTACATAACCATTACGCTATCTGCTGGTCCTTCTCAGCTTTTTTTTTTTTTTTATTAATTATCCAGACTCCTTACCAACATCCCAGGATCCCATGATGCATGCTTTATGTCCCCCACTGTCCCCTGTCTCTCTCTTCACATTCTCCTTCGCTCATCATATTCCAGCCATACTGGCCATGTCTCTGTACTCCAGACAGCAAACTCAGAATTTTTAGCTTTGAAAACTTTGCACTTGGTATTTAAGTTGCTGGAATGTTTTTCTTCAAAATCTCTTGGCCTTTCTTCTTTTTCTCTTTTTCTTCTTATTAATTTGCCTGAGGGCACAGGTGCTTACCGGAGAGAGACAGGAAAAGAGGCACGGACATGCATGCACATGCACCTCAGAGTGTCTTTCAAGCTGGCAGGGCCAAGATTCAAACTGCTACAGTCACCCATGTATGATCTGGCTCCCTTAACCACCAGGACCCAGGGCCAGCCCCCTCATGGTTTTTCTGAAGGGAAAGGAAACCATTTTTAGAAAAGTAACAATCTAAATTTGGCCCTGCGAGCTGTCGTCGCTGGCGGCGCGGAGGGAGCCGGGAAAGGACAATAGTCTCTGCCCAGCTCCCCTGGTTCTGGCGGCGCCCCAGCCCTGTGCCCCGGGCTCATCTGCGTTTGTTCCGGGCGTTTCTGCCCTGCGGGATTGCTGCTCGTCGCGGACGCTGGAGCCTGTGCCCGGGGTCCGGCAGCCGCCGGGGGAGATTGACGTTTCCACAACTGATTTTTGCTAGCATCCTTGGAATTGCTGGAGGAATATATATTTATCAACCAATATTCGAACAGTATGCCAGAGATCAGAAGGCATTACAAGAAAAATTGAAATTGGCACAAGAGAAAGAAGAGAAGAAAAGTTAATAAATACTACAATAATCAGTACTCCCTAACTTGTAGTTTTGCTTTCATGGTTTCAGGTACCTGTAGGCAACCACAGTTCAAAAATATTATTGATAAATGGAAAATTTTAGAAGTAAACAGTTCATAAGTTTTCAGTTGCACATCATTTGAGTAGTGTGATGAAATCTGTGCTGTCCCGTTCTTTTGTTCCTAGAGCACGAATCATTCTTTTCTCTAGTGTCTCCTACTATATATGCTCCCTGCCCATTAGTTACTCAGTACCTGTTTCAGTTACCAGATCAGCTGTCATAGTATTGTAATGCTTGTGTTCAAGTAACCCTTATTTTACTTAATAATGGCCCGAAAGCGCAAGAATAGTGATATTGGCGATTCATATATGCCAAAGAGAACCCATAAGGTGCTTCCTATGAGTGAAAAGGTGAAAATTCTTGACTTAATAAAAAAAATCGTACTAGCTTTGTTGTTGCACCTCAAACTGCAAAAGTTACAGCCACAGTGCGTGATAAGTGCTTAGTTAAGATGGAAAAGGCCTTTACATTTGTGGATGGAAGACATGAACAGAAAATGTGTTCCAACTGATGGCAGCATGTGGCTCCAGAAAGCATTGAGCCTATATGAAGACTTCAGCAAAGGGTCCTCGGAAGCAAGTGACACCAAGCCATTTACTGCAAGTAAGGGATTACACGGATTCAGGAATAGATTTGGACTGAAAAATATTAAAAGACACATTGGTGGAGAAAGATATGCTGATATATGTAATGAAGAAGTGAAAAAACAAATTGAATGCCATGAAGAAGTATTAATGAATGAAGAATTGGAAGAACTTGTTGATTTATCCACAGAGGAAGTGGAAGAAACGGAAGCAGAACCAGCAATGTGGACATTACCAAAATTTGCTGAAGTTGTTTCAAATTGCGCAGACACTGAAGGATAAAATGATGGAATATGATCCTTGGGTAGAACACAGCATTAAAGTCACCCATATGATCACCAAAGGACTACAACCTCTGCAGCAACACTTTGATGAGCTAAAAAGAAAGAAACAACTCCCAATTACAGTTGTTAAATAAAGTTTGTAAGAGAGCATCGATCAGGGGTTGACTCCTGCACTGGGCCAATATACCACATGCATCGAGAGTTCATTTAGTTTTGGAACTTCAGTTAATTGTGGGAGACCCTGTTACCAATTAAAAGCAATTAACTTGTCTCTGTACCTCACTGCCAGAATCTCTTTGTTTCTGAGGGTTGTCCAATTTATGAATCATTTTAATTTTTTTCTTTTGCTCAAATAAACTCAGTTAAATTTAAAAAAAAAAAAAAGAAAAAGAAAAGTAACAATCTGAGGTGAATCTGTAGAATGGCACCACAGGCAAATGAGTGCTTTGGATGGGCTTTTGGAAGAGAAGACTCTAGAGTAATTCAAATGATTGATTGAAATAATTTAGAAAAAAAATGTCTTCTGCAGAGGATTAACTTTAGCTATCAGCTACAATGTTTGGAAAGTAGATATTCCACAGTTTTATTGGAGCTGGCCCACGGCCAGTGGTGAAAGCCACTGGACCCACTCTGGCTAAATATGTGATTCAAGTCCCAGACCAGCAGCCTGAGAAATACAGCAGGCATGGATGTACGTGGGCCCAGGTCCCCAAAAGTGGGAGAATTTGAGAAGGGATTGAGTCATGACCATCCCCCCATGAGGGGTGGTTCCTGTCTTTCCTCTCTCTCCCCCTACCCCCACACCATCCCTGTGAGCATATATGCCCTCTAGCAAATTTTTTTTTAAAGTTACATTAATTGGCTAATTTATCAGAAACTCATTATTCAGTGGTTAGGAAAGCTATAAACCTATTCTGAATTCAAAGTTAAAACTGGAAGGAAACCATGAGTTGCAGTGCCCAGTGTGATACCAAACTTCTCGTCAATGTTTGGGAATTTTTTGCCAGATAAATGACATTTATTTGGACTAGCTGGAGTGTCCAAATCAACTATTTTTTTTTTTTTACCAAAAACAAAAAGCCTCTCCTACATGTTATTTTTTTAAAGAATTATTTATTTTATTTTGTTCATTATAGTTACGATTATTATTTGATTCACCAAAGAGAGAAAGTGAGAAAGCAAGCCATCGAGTCTGGGACTCAAACCACTGTCAGCCATATGAGAATCTAACACCTTAACCACCATGCCACCTGCTGACCCCCACATGTCATTTTAAATTCATGTACTCCTTTGTGTGGTTAGGGTGCGGAGGATGAAAAAATAGGGAGGAGTTAGCAACAGACATCTCTGATCCTTCTGAATTATCACCAGTGCTGGCTGGTGTGTCACTCTCCATTTTTTGATACCAGTTTCTCAAAATATTGCCGGTGCGGTATCACTCATGCTTGAACTAACAAATTCTAAATGTCCACTCTCTTAAAGAGAAAAAGCTCATCAGCATCCCATACGTACTAGATAGAAGTTTTGCCATTTGGTATGCAGTCTAGGTTCTGGCACTGTAAATAAGTCACTTTAAAGGAAAGCTGGTGCGTTGTGACTTATTTGAATGAACAGTACTGACCTTTTTCTGCATCTGATTAATGAAAATTTAAGTTCTCATTTTGTTATCTATCTACTATTTCATTTTCTACTTTGAACTTTATTAAGGAGCACAAATGTAAGGAAATCCTAAATTCCAAACTATTCCAGAATTGATCGCTCTTTGAAGTTTTTCCTTTTCTGAAATTTTCTGAATGCTTATGATTTTTTTTTCTGGAGAGGCACTTTTATAATCCCATCATGTAAGCAAAAAGTACATGCATCCTAGGCTTGCCTGATCTACAGGCATATTAAGGGAGCTGCATTCTAGACTTGCCTGGTCTACAGACATATTAAGGGAGCATAGTGACCAAGAACTGGTGCTATAGATCTCATCTGTCTTCTTTTCTGGCCATCACCCCCATGAGGTTGTGGCCAGAACTGCCCCATCTTCAAAAAGGACAGATTTTAATTTTCATAAATTTTAAAATTTTTAAATATTGAACTTAATCTTTATATATTTAAATCCTTTACCACTCCAAACATGTCTATGCTTTTCTTGAATGTTCTAAGAAAAATACATTGCAGAACTTGCTTTATTTAACACTCTCAGGCCTGTCTTCACATCCAGCTCTTATACCGTAGAACATACTGACACTCAGGTACCATGTGGGGGAAGAACTTACGAGTACTGTTCGAGTATTTCTCAGTATTTCTGCCTCCTTTCCCAGCAAACCACTGCTTTTCATCAGTGTAGGATTTGGGTCCTTCTCCCAGGAGCTTATGGCTTCTACCTTGATTGCTAAAAGAGTAATCCCGGGGGG